>NC_046980.1:15321757-15621757 GCF_009769545.1 Cyclopterus lumpus | reverse complement strand
GGCGAGTCATCATTACTGTGTCAAAGTTGATGTTAGTCTTAAAAGAACAACCAGGAATTCCTGAAAAACTGGTCCGTCTTTGTCTTCCTTGGATATCTGTGACGTCTCAGTAGAGATGGAGAACATCCATTCAGTTTAGCACCTAATGACCAGGTTGTATCCATGACACTATATAGTATAATAAAGTAAATTGTAAGTAGTCTCATAAGTAGAATCACATCATTAGAATATGGTATTTATGGGAGTCTTATTTTATACCCCCCCCCAAATGAAATCCATATCACCAAATACCAATGGGTTTAAAGGTGGCTAAAAAAGGTGGCTCAACTAGATTTGCTCGAATCTGATGGGGATACTTCGGTGCCCTTGCCTGAGCTCATTCGCAACATCCCAGCTCGACTGACTCCTGCAAGAGGGGAAACGGCAGGAACAATGTCAGTGGGGGGTCGGGCCCTTGAGAGAGATGGCAAAATGAAATCACATTGGAGGTTTCGAGGAGGAAAGGCGGCGCAGCGGACATCATTCTGGTGATGAGGATTAAGATATTCTGAATGGAAGCACGAAGGACACGAGATACGGTGACTGTGTATTCAGAGCATTGGGGAGCACACTTCAAGTTAAGGTCATGATGTCATTTAGGGGAGATGAAAGGGCAGAGATGAGAGGAAGAGCTAGAGGCGAGATAAGAGTGGATGGGGGTGATCTTTAACGTCATCATCAGCCATGCGTTCTGATCCGGCATTAATACCAGCTGACTTAATTAGACACTACTCAGTTGTTTGGGGTTCTTTTCGCCTATGTGGTCTGTGAGTCAGGGGGCTGTGTTTGTTGTGGCTCCCAGATTGACCCAGGACCCTTTTGAGACGTGAAAGACTACTCTGGAGAATACTATGAAAATCATACTCTGAACAGTCTTCCACCAATAATCAGCATTAAGTATACAGTCAAGTCCATACCGACAGGATTGTGTCACAAATAGGGCTGTGGTCAAGGCAGGTGTATCTTCTGCTGACCGAGGAGTAAAGCTTTGGTCTCTCTAAGAAGTGGTACAGCAAAGTCCAATTGAAAGGGGTAGCGCTTGAAGCTTGTTGGCGCTTAATAGGCCTAAACAAGCTAACGCTATCAGTTACAATGGTTCTGTGAGCTAGCACGGTCGCTAATTGGACAAAAAGTACACGCAGTTTATTAAAGAGACATATTTGAACCTTCGACTTCTGTCTCATAACTTTGTGGATATTATGCCACACTGATGTAAAAATGGAATTTATGGAAATACAGTAACATCTGAGCATGACCCACTTTTAGTTTTCACTTTAGCTGTTTTGCATGTCCCGCTTTGATTTGACTCAAACAATGTTGTTGCCACTAGGATAAATGCCTCCTGAATGTAAACTGTAAGTATATCTTCTATCTATTTCTTATCTTCTTATCTTGTATCTACTTGTCAGTATTTGGAGTTGAAGTCAAGATGAGTTACTCTAGATTCTACTCTGTAAGCCAGGTACTATGAATACATTTTACTACTTCTGTGTGTAACTTAAAATATGGATTTACTGCTGCCCCCTTGGCTCTAAATGTGAAACACTCCTACACTACTCCATTTTCAAACTAGCAGCCACTGGTTCAGTTGTATTTGTTATATTCTCTCTGTAGAGTGAGGGTTTTTTTTGGTTGTTGTTGTTATTATTCAGAAGAGGCAAAGATGTAAAATACCGACTGACCACCACAGAAGCAGTGCTCAGTTTAGGTCAACGGAGCAGCTGCAGAGGCAATGGTGGTTGACAGTTTCTCTAAGCTGAGCAGAGGGTTGAGCAGGAAAGGGGCTCAGGTGAAGGACAAGTTGGGACTAGTCATTCATATATCCTGGGCGAAAAATCCATCCTGACAAATGTACTTTATCATTTTCTTCTACTTTTTGTAGCTCTAAACTTCAAAATCCTCATTGTAGTGAGAAAAGAGTGAAATCCTTGTAGCTTTTGTTCCAGCAAATGTCTTGCGAAGAGAGCTCTGTATAGGCCGTATGTCCATATGGACCACAGCAGAGAAAACTCAGACAGACTCGCTGACACAGCCAAGAGGGCAGCAAGTTTTAATTCTGTGGATTCAGCTTAGTACAGATGCGCTTGTCCTCTCCACGGACTGTTTACTGAAGAGGGAGACCATACTGCTAATGCTGCAGATAGTTGGACGCCGACACAGACATCGGGAGAGCACGTCAAAGTTCCTCAAGAGGAGCATTCCCAGGCCCCGCTCCATAAATACCAGCTACAGGAGGAACTCACAGTGTTCTGTGGGACAATGTACGCTGCCCTGAATGTCACTCCACATGCTCTCACAAGCATCCAAGGTCATCTCTGCACCATGGGAATATTGGTAAAAAATACACTACTAGCTGTTTTTTGACCATTTATGGTAGCAGCTGTCAAATGATCACAACTACCCCAGATCTTCTTCTCTTCTGGTCAGTGTGCAGGGAGGGAATGAACTGGTGGTCTTTTATATGAAACAACATTTCTACAAATACAATAATTGTGCAATTCCTTTTTTTGTTAACACAGAAGATGATCCCCATATTTCTGAATTTCCAATTACATTTTTCCCCTCGCTTCCATCCGTCCCTCCGGACGATGTGAGTTGTTTCAGTGCCTGCAGGGAAAAGCAGCGTCACCACTGATCCAGAACTTCATCGCTCACTGCAAAACTTTGAATAATAAAAAGGACTCGTACAACCAGTCGAGATTAATAGCGACCTGGCTGCCTTGAAACTTTAATTTGACATTTTCAGCCAAATGTTTAGTCTCAGCTGACATTTAATTAACCAGCCAGTCCCTCAACTGAAAAGCTTGTACCTTTTTCAAATACTCAAGACTTGAGATTAACTGAAAGGTGAACACTGTTGATTCTCATGCTTAGAACTAGTATGGTAAGGATGTTGTATAGAAAATGTACATTTGTTTTTTATTAATCTGTTGATTTCAGTTCAGAGATTATTTTGTCTTTAACAGAGGTTTTCATATTTTCATATTTTGGAGTGCCGTTCACGGGTTATTTAGTTTCCCCCGTCTATCTCTCCAGTCAACAGATTGAGCTGCAGCAGTGGCTGTGATACACAGCTCATGAAGGTTATAAAGGTACTTAAAAGCCCCTCAGGCCCAATTGCTGTAATATGCATCACCTTTTTTAGTCATAACTCAGGATATTCTGTACACAACGTCATGATACACATATATTTAGATTCAGTGTGATATTGTCCCTCCGAGCATGAATTCACTTAGAATCAAAGAAAAAGACACTTTTAATAACTTAAGAACTCGCCTGGGAATTATCATGTTTTCATTTTTCTTCCCTATCAAAGTAATCCGGTGATAGTTTGTATATCAGGGGTACCTTTCAAACAGGAAATGCTAATTACTGATTCTGGACACTTTGTAATGGAGACATATTTAAAGTGCTTGTTTTCTTTGACCAAAGTCCCAAAAGCCATTATACATGACAATGAATCAATTATCAAACTTCTTGCCAATGGATTTTCTGTATACCTGGAATAACCTGGCAAATAAAGTCTTTGTGTTTTTCTAACCTCAACAGCAAGATGTTGAAACTTGTTTTGCAAACAGAATAATTATATTGATTTACAAAGATGTGTGTGTGTGTGTGTGTGTGTGTGTGTGTGTGTGTGTGTGTGTGTGTGTGTGTGTGTGTGTGTGTGTGTGTGTGTGTGTGTGTGTGTGTGTGTGTGTGTGTGTGTGTGTGTGTGTGTGTGTGTGTGTGTGTGTGTGTGTGTGTGTGTGTGTGTGTGTGTGTGTGTGTGTGTGTGTGTGTGTGTGTGTGTGTGTGTGTGTGTCTGGCTCTTTCCCCGGCTCTTTCCCCGAAAACATAACTTTGGAGTCAGATTATGAAAAGCATGGCAAGAGATGAAGCAGGAGAGGGAGAAGTAGAGCATCTTTCACCCTTCAGCGCCCCAGATGAGAGATACATCGGTGATGACCTAGTACTAATGCGTCTGCTCTGAACACTTGAGCTTTAATACCTGGAGGGGAATATTTTTGCCACATTACTCCTTTGAAAAGTTGTGCTTTGTGCCTCTTTAATGAACCGTTTTTTATCTCACACCGAGATATCATGGCGAAACATTTCTATAAAGCTCTGCAGAATATCACCGTTTCTCTGTGGCCTGAAGCAGCTTCAGCCGGAACAAGCGGCGTAGTGGTTGCAGAGGACCACTGTGCTGCATTAGAGAGCACAAATGGGCGCTATTAAATATCCCTCAATATAAAACAAGTACTGCAGCATCCACTACGATCGTAGCAACCAAAAACAATGGGGAATGGTGCAAAATGTAGCTCAGCACGCAGAGAGTTGTGATGGCCAAGAGGATAGATCTAATGGTGGGGAGTATAGGTTGATAGCAAGAACACTAGCGGGGGTGGGAGGAGAAAGAAAGAGAGCGAGGAGGATAAGAGGTTAACAGTGCTTATTCAGCACTCGCCAGCAGTGACTGGTATGTGATGGGATGGAGCTGCAGGAACCTTTTCACACTCTTGAGGCTTGTTGAGGTCACCATCCAGTGAGTAAGTATGCATAGTGATGTCTGGATTTGCATGCATTCCTTCGATGCATGTTCATGAGTGTCAGTAGCGCCTCGATCGCGTTCAAAGAGAAGTTCTGATAAAGCGAGAGGGAGGTCGGAAAAAAGGAGAGCAAGGAGAAGTTCCTTCATCTTGTCTGCTACAATAGATGAGGGCCCGAGTGTCGCGTGACCTGCAGTGGAATTTACACCGACACAAGCAGCTAGTGCCATCTGGTGAATGAGCAATCAAAGAGGGCCTGCAGACCGACCACACGCACACACATACAATATTTATACGTACGCATTATGCATGCAAACACCGTTTTGAGATTCTGCACCGCTTTCGTCTCAAAAGTGACACGAAAATGTCAGACCGCCTCCCTCAGCCTGATTGAGTCTTGCGAGGAGCAGAGCTTGGAAGCACAATGGCCGATGCGCTGTTGTGAAAGACTGCACTGCTGTTTAATAATTTATCCAACTCCAGTGTTGTTGGTCCCTGGGAGGGGTTTCGTGGTGATGTGACTATGAGGGTCCTAACAGGCTGAAGTAGCCCACGTGTCAAGTGACGGATTCATTCACAGCTGAGATGTTAATCCCACGGATTAAGCAAACTATGAGCTGGTATTAATTAATTAAAGAGTGTCTGGGGGTCTGAATGTATTGAAATGGAATAAAAGATAAAGCTGAAATTATTTATGTCTTGCTGGAACTGGTGTGGGGTTTTGATGTTTGAAATGGCCTAAGCAGGGGAAGGTTGCTTTCACGATCACCTGTGCATTGCAGTGGGGAGGTCAGATTGGAACAGGCTTGTTGTGTGCTTTGTCACCGCTTCCCTCTCGACGTGTGAGCGGAGATTACTTAATACCGCGCCGTTGAAGGATGTGATTGCAGATTTCATATCCGGTAATGGCTTTTACGAGACGAGGAACACAGGCGACAGAAAAGGCAGATTTTATTTTATTTGTTACATAAACTCGACGGCGCTGAGGCGGAAGAAATGACTGAGAGATTACTGTCACACTACTCAAATCCACTTTCTTCTGTACCAGCTGCTGAGTGCCTGCCTCATCCCGGTGTGTATGTGCTTTTGTCTGTATCTCTGAGGGTACGGAGAGTGTGGGTGTGTGCGTGCAGGGGATTGTGAGCGCCTTTGAACACAGCTGTGCTTTTCGACTTGTTAACCCCACTGTGTGGAAGTGTGAGCTGCAAGGAGCTGAATGGGCAGGACCTCGCCTCCGGAGCAGGGCAGGGGGAAGAGGTGGCATGTGGCAGAACACTGTACAGCCTGCACTGCCACATTATGACCGTTACATATGATGTATACAGTAGAAGATGTGAGCCAGCACATTGTTTATTAGGCTTTTTCGCTCGGTGTGAGGGAATTCAGGCCACTAGTCTTAATCAGTTCATCAGTCAACAGAAACTAGATGGCTTTGATAATCATCTAGCATGGACATGTTCTGATATTTTACAAACCAAACAATCAAGCAATTAAACCAGAACATAAAAATCTAAAGATTAATTGTTAATGTTTTTTTTGTTTTTTTTAATCCTTAGTGTCTTGGCAGGGATCAATTATAAGTGTCAATGCTAAGATTGTGTGTGTTCAATTTGGATTTGTGGAGTCAAGACCCTGTTAAATTGCCAAGAAAGATAAAAATATGTCATTTTTAAGTCACTTATTTTGAAAAGTAAATACTAATCCATCAAATGGTACTTTGATTTAATTTAGTTGATATTTAATTATTTCTTGAAATGAAAGAAATACTGCACATCACTCGAAATAATTATTTTAATGGCCACAGTCAGTAGTCTCCCATGTGCTATAAAAGAGTAATACAGATAGAAACCCATATACAAAAAGAAACCGCTCACTTACCTATGAATGAGAGCGTTGCTCTCAACAGTAGACACAACGTGTTTCCAATTTAATAGTTCAGAAACCACATTTGCATACTTTTAACAAGCAACATAAACTAGTACTTAGAGTTGAGTAGAAATGTGTTTTCACAGCTTATCATTGGTGACGTACTGTAAACTGCGTTCACTACCTGCCCCCTGTCTGTCCTGTTATCTAGACTGGATTCATATTAATCTATTCATCACTATATATTGTCATTCTACATACAGTGAACCCCCACTGACCCCACCTTGAACATGCAGTCCTTTCCCGGCTCTATCCGTCATAGTAGCATGATGGTGGACCCTACCTGTCCTTGACCCTTGCCTTCATCAAACGAATGGGACGCTGGGAAATTGATCCCAGGTCCTTGGATTGTAAATCCGTCCTGACGTTATGACTGAAAAAAGGAATTGGAAAAAAGATTTTAAGCATTAAAAGATGATTTAGATACATGTGTGCAGTGATGGCTAGAATGGGTGTATAGCATGTGCTCTATTTACATGGGTGAGGTGTATATGAGCATCCATGAAGGATTCCCTGAATGACTTTGTATGACTACCCGTGTTATCTGGCCCGTAGGCTCGGCCCAGTACAGCACATTACCACATAGAAGGAAGCAGCCATTGTGTCGATAAATGGTGGAGGTTTCCTCTCCCCCAGAAGGGCACCATGAAATGGGAATTATGCCAACGACAATATTCCTCAGCACTGGTGTCTGCAACACACTTACCCACAGGGCCACGTTTTATGCCATGCTCGGCAGCCGGATTTTCCCTGTGGTGTGTTTGGAGATAAACGGATGTGTTCTGAGGAAGAAGAGATCTTTAAACTGCTGTGTCATTTTGTGTTCAGATCCAGCCGCAACAACAGAGCTGTCCTTATCAGGTGCGAGGGTTCAAGGACAGAGCATGCCACATGTTGGACAGCTCTCTGAAGCCCTCTGAGGCGAGTTTGTGATTTGTGATATTTCAAAAATCTAATTGAAAATGTAATTGAATTGAAGAGAGACTTAACATGTTAAATAAATAAATAACCGAAATTATGATTTGATTGAAAGCGTATTCATCCATATAGAGTCAGCTGTAACACCTGAACACAAGTGATGTGGTGCTATAAGAGTGAGTGACAACATTGTTAGAATACTAACAGAGGTCTAAACCAGCTTAAAGTACTTGATAAACAATTAAAATAGTTACTTCAAAGTAATGGATGTATGAAAATGCTATTATAAGCTATAAGATATTAAATGTATTAATGTAACATCCAGTGTAGGATCAGTTCCAAAGGACACATGTGGTGAGTGAAGGGGTACTAGAGTTGGTCTAACAGGGCTGATGTCTGACTAAAAAGGGAGGCAATACTCTATGAACATTGTAACATGATCATTTATGACGTCACACATTTTGTCCCAGAACTGCTAAAACAATCCAGTTTCTTTTCATTTTTTTCTAATTTCATTCCACACTAACAGCGGCTCTGCTAACCGGAGGAGGGACCTAATAAATCTTGCAAATTTCTCTGCATACATAATCTCGACTGAAACAAAGGCAGGAATTTCATTATGTTGCTCGACTCCAACACAGCAAAAGGACACGTTTGCACATGGGGGAGATGTTGATAGTAGGAAGAGCTGCAGCAGTTTTACTCTCAGAGTTGGATTCCCTCCCTCGGGTTTATACAGTGTGAATGTGTGGAGGTTCTTTTTTTCACCCACTGAAACCTGGCCCGTCTTTGTTATGGACGTACTGTATGAGGAGGGTTGATCTGCAGATCGATATCATACCTCTTGCATGTGTTACGGCGTTACGCTGAGAGCAGGGAAGGACTCTTTATGCAGCGCACCGCCTGGGCTGCTACTAAAGCAGCCTATAGTATCAAATACATTTTCACATCCCACAGTATATACTGCATGGTCTATTGTGTCTTGATCGCTTGATGTGCCTTTACCACGCTGACAGCGTGATTTTAAATTGTATTGTAGATTGTGTTTTTGTTTTTTTAAGTAAAGGAAAATGCACACATGTGGTATGATGAAATGCAGCGGAAGTCTAAGCGCAGTGCAGATGAGAATTGATTGAAGATCAAAACCAGCACATCAGGATTCGGTGTGAGTAGGACAGAGATAGAGGGAGGGAGGGAGGGGAAGGTGGGTGAAGGCGAGGGGCAACCCCCCTTTCTAGACAAGGGATTCCTTTACTGCAGTGATCAGCAGTCCCCCACCCCGCCTCCTCCTCTCCCCCCACCCCACCCTCCTTTCCTCCAAGCAAGTCTACTGCTCCCTCCTCTCCTCCCTTGCCTTTTATCCACACTCGCGGCTTTTCCCCTTCCTCTGTTTCCCTTTATCCCCTCCTCTCTCTCTCTCTCTCGCTCTCGCCACCATCCCCGCTTCAAACACACAGTACGGTCGCATTTCAGTGGGGAGGGATGGTCTGTTGCAGGGTACAGTATATATGCAGCACATAGTTAGAAATGCAAGCGCGCTCGTGACTCCGCTTTACTCCAGCCTTCATTTATCTCTATCGCTCCCCTGCTGCTGCTCCATTTATCCTCGCATTCTCTCTTGTCATCCACACCTCTTTCTCTCCTCCATCTCATCTGTCCATCTTCCCAGCCATCGTCGATGCCCGTTTCTTTCTTTCACTCCCTCTCATACACCCGCGTGACATTGATTCCAAGGTTGCTGTGCTGTTGACTGCTGCTGCGCTGTTAAATATTTCAGGCAGCATTTCAGTGGCTGTGTGCCGAGGGAGAGGAGGGGGGGGCTCTGCTCAGTCTCTCTGCAACTACCGCTGACAAACAGACTGGTGAACAGACGGGTGGACACACGCACACACACACACACGCACACACACACACACACACACACACACACACACACACACACACACACACACTACTTGCAAACATACAGAGGTACATTTGCACATGCATGTCACTCCACATATGGATCTCCATGTACGCCAGTGCCACATTTGCTTCGGAGCGATACACTGCTCTGATTCGGGGAGCGTGGGTCGGTGTCGCGGATGTTATAGGTTGTGTTCTCGTGGAAAATCTTTCCTCCTGGTTTCAAGTAGCTGAGAAGTTAATGAATGAGCAAAGCAATGCTGGATTGCAGTCTGTGCAGTTATTCCAGACCAGCCAACCAAAACACCTCGCTCAGCAGGTCATCTGATCAGCAGCATTCTCATTTAGGATACACACGCATGGACACACACACATGGACACACACACACACACACACACACACACACACACACACACACACACACACACACACACACACACACACACACTTGTCTGTCATCTTTTGCTTGGTGGTGTCAGAAGCCAGAGCATACACCCCTTGGATCCCTGTGCTGCTGCAGTGGAAGCAGATACTTTTTATAAATGCTTAAGACCTCTTGGACTTGCTTTTCACCATTCCCCCGCTTTTGAAGACTTTTTGATTTTCTCTTGGGGGGCTTTAACAAGCAGGCAACACCAAAATAGTGAAGACTCAGAAAGGCCTCCTACTGTGGACCCTCGCTGAGCCTCTGCATGGAGGATAGTCAGTGTAGCATTGCAGTGGTGAGCTGACAGCAGACTGGTTAGCGCATCACTAATTCATGTCAGTCATGATCAACTATTGGCAAATCACAACAATGTCCATGTGGGCAAGAAAGTGAGAGTAGTGGGTCTCTGTCATTGTTTGCGTTCGTCTACACATTTATCGCTTCCACATCGTCACTGCGGTCTGTGGAGGTGGCCGTTCCCTGATTGACAGCTTTGACATTTAATCGAGAGCGCTTGATTGGCGACTGTACTCGTCAGATCGATGGAGAAAGACACTAGCTGTCTGTACAAACATTGATCTTGACTCTCTGACGTTGATTATTTGCTCACTATCTGATTGTGTACATATTGTAAATCTGATATGAACACAGTGCAGGTCTGACTGAAAGCATTGACAGTGTGAAAGATGCCAATGAAGTATTAATGAATGTGATGCTTTACACTCTAAGGAGAATGTGATGCAGCATATACAGCACAACAATGTCACACACCAGGACCATTTGGGAGAGAAACGTAGCCTTTTGTTTTTGATGTGCGGTAGAAGCAGATTTTATTTGTGCGCGTGCTCATGACTAAAAATGTATTCAACCAAGTTCTGTTTTTTGCCCCCCTGGCTCTCTTTCTTGCTTGATTTCCAATGCCTCCTCACTCCCAATTATTCCGTGTGAGGAGTTCTGAGAGCCCATTGCATGCCTTAAAAGGCCCCATCGCCACTCGGCAGAAAACATGACGAGCTCTGTAATTCGAAACACGTGCAGACACTCCTACTGCCGGGTTACAACAGCAATAGAAAAAAAGGAGGGTTTTCCCAAGCTCTGCTCTTCTATTCGTCTTCCTTCCCTCCTCACTCACTCACTCCAGGCTGTTACATAAGTGGAGAATTCATACTGAACTATTACTGTTGTTATACAGGCTGCATTTGGCTGCCTTCTTTCTGTGTCTCCCTCTGTGGTGGTTTCCTCCAAGTAGTGGTTACTATGTCTGAGTGCTGGTGTATTAGGAGTGTGTGTCACTGAGGTTTTGTTTTTGTTATGCGTCATCCCATCGTAAAATCTGTTACAAAACTGCAGCTTCATGGGTGTGGCTCCAGTCTGGATATTGGAACATTTATAGAAACTGGAAAAGGGGAAGCCATTTTGTAACATAAACCGTAGTCAGTCTTGCAAATGAACAATTAGAGAAGTAAAAGGCCTTGAGCAGGGTTGTCATGTTGCTGCTCAGTGTCACTCGTTGGCTCACAGCACACTTCCAAGGACAGAAACATTAGTCAAGAAAAAGCTGTTTTCAAATGGAATAACCAGGTTGTTGCACTCTTGTCGTCCTGTCTGCAGGTTTGGAGGGGCGCCCCCTCATGGCAAGGCCAGAGACTGTTGTGTTCCTCCACTGCTCCAGAGGGTAAGTCCTTGCCTCCTCTCACTTCATTCAGTTTGTTTCTGTCCACATGACCAGTATCAAGGTTTTCCCCAAATCCAGCCTCTACTCCTTGTCCGAGACAAATGAGTCCTTCGCTTAAGGGGAATGCTGCATTGATCAGAAACCGGTGGCTCATTTGAAATTACCAGTCAGTAGTCATTAATATGGAATATGTCTCGGGGAAGCATCTGCTCGTCTGTGCGAGAGGCGGGAAGAGATGGAGAGTGTGAACTGAACAGAGGGAGGAAGAGAGGAGGAGGAGGAGGAGGAGGCAGGCGTTGCAGAACATACAGATGGGATTTTAAAGCGGGCCTTGATAGCTGTAGGATAGAAGCAGAGATGGGCACAGGATCCTCACACTTCGCCCAATGTGCCTGTGGTGACAGGATAGTGGAGGACAAGGGGAACAGGTGCGGGTCTGATGCTCGGGGCAAGATTTCAAATTGTCACCGTAATGAAGAAGTGGGTGTGAAATACAATGTCTGCATCCCTACGCCCTTGAACCTGGTCAAGAGACACTCTTGAGACGGAGACCAGCTGGTACTGCCTGTGCCGGATGATGATTCTTCACTTTTGTGTGCGAGCTCAAGCAGAGATCTGCTGATTCACTGCAGTGGTCCCGAGCGGCAGGCCCAGGTTGTTTGGTGCCGCAGCAACAAGGCAGCTTGGATCACCTTAGACCGCCTTGGGCTCTCAGCCCTCTGCGTTGATCCATGGCTCTGTCATGAGGAGCCACTCGGCATGATAATAGTATAAGCTCATTATAACCAGTTTGCTTTCAGACTAATAGTCAACTGCCTTCAGTGTATTTCCGTATCCACATGTATAAGTCTGGACTTGCACGTGTGAGAACACATTGATGAATATGATTTAGTCATCTGTTGAATCAGAATTCATGATTGATTTGCAAATAGCTCTGGAATGAGTTCCTTTTTGCAGATACTGTATGCAGTGTTTAACGCAGCGAGATCCTATCAGATATTGTCAGTCAGAGACGAGTAAACTAATTTGTCATAAAGCTCAAAACAGTGATTCCAGTATTCTATTTTGGGAACCAAAGTGGATTGATGACACAATGATAGATAATGAAGGGTTTGTATTTGGGGAACTGCTCTGGTAGGTGGAGCTCTTTTGTTGTACTGCCCCCTGCTGGGTTTCAAACCACATTTTTCAATCTAAATAAGTAGCGCACAGTTAGCACTGACAGAGTGTTAGACTCTTATGTTGGAGTTAGTTTGTGATATCCAGATTATATGGTCAAGTTACAGGAATTAAAGTTCCAAACAGACGTAAGTATTGTTTTAGCATTAGTAAGTAATTCACTCTTCTTTACAGACAATGCCTTGACTAACTAGTGCTGAACAAAATAAGTAATGAACAGTACATTGCTTATTTTGTCTGTGCATCCCTATTAAATCAGAAGCATCATCTACATGAAAGCTCATTCCTACGGTTCAGTTAGTCGGGGTGTCATTTTCACATTTTCTGCTTGTGTGACATTTGTTGCCTTTCTTGCCCACTCACAGAGGTGACAGTGGTGTATCAGAACGGGCTGCCGGTGATCTCAGTCAGTTTGCCGTCCCGGCGAGAGCGCTGTCAGTTCACCCTGAAGCCGCTCAGTGACTGCGTGGGAGTGTTCCTGCAACAGCTCCAGGCGGAGGACAGAGGCATCGACCGGGTAGCCATCTACTCCACGGGTATGTTCACAAACACAAGAGCACTGGGCACACACTCCAGCGCTGCATCCATTTACCCTAGCAGGTGATGCATATACATGATTTCAAGTGTTCTTGTGCCTTGATGCAGTTAAGTGTCTTTGTATCAGAATGTAATATCACTGCATGCATCATGAAATTATTTCATTTTACACCTGCTGCTCTGCACAGGGGGTTGGTTATACAGGAACAACTACCGTTAATTGAAATCTTACTCTTAGTGTGCAAGTGCATCTTTAGCTCTCACGATAATCAGATGGCAACAAGCCTGATTAACAAGGGGCTTCAAGGATATTTGAAATGGCTGCCCATCAGTGCTCCCCCTCCACACACACTTCTCATGTGTCTCTCTCTCCAGATGGAGCGAGGGTCGCCTCCTCCACAGGCATAGACATCCTGCTGCTGGATGATTTCAAGCTCGTTATCAATGACACCACACACCTCGTGCGGCCACCAAGGAGAGGTGAGGGCTCGCAAAGAAAAGGCTGCGCCTAGACTGTTTGAGTCACTTCCTCACAGTTCGGGTCGCTACCAATAAGAATAAATGGTTTTATTGGCAGCAAATGGATCGTGTTAACGTTTTTTGTGCGTGTGTTTGCATTTGCGTGTGCTTCAGAGCTGCTGCCCCACGAGGAGGCAGAAAGGCTGAATGACGTCAAGTTTCTGGTGCAGCAGCTCTACACCACCCTGCGCATCGAGGAGCACCAACTCGGCAAGGAACGTGAGCTCATTGGACGACTGGAGGACCTCAACTCTCAACTCCGCCCCTTAGAGCAGGTTGGACTTCCTTTGACCTTACTGATGTTTTGGTTGTTGGTTGTAGTTCATGGCTGCTCTTTCTTAACCAGCCAATGACAGTTTGACAGATAATTGAACAGTAAAACACAAGTGAACTTGCAAATTAATAAGTTGCATATTCTTGTACACTTTTCAATCAAAGCCAAGTGGAGCTGTAGTTGCTCCGAATTTTGATGTTTTTAATCCTTTATTTATTTTGTATTGTATCATCAGGCCTTGTTTCTTCTCAGCCATCAAGGATTACTGATTAAAGACGGTCTGACCAGTTGAGCCAAATTATGGGGTTTGGGGCTATCAAGGGTCGGAAAAAACGTATATCATAGCTGCTCTCGGCAAACAATTAATCCATAATGTCTTTCCTCCTCGCTACATTCTCAATACGCATCCACTTCTTCTGTTCCATTTAAACTGTCTGCTTCTTCTTCACTTCTGGATTGGTAGGTGAAGGAGGAACTGAATAAGAAGGCAGAGCGGCGTACCACCTGGGTGCTGTGGGGCGGCATGGCGTACATGGCCACCCAGTTTGGCATCCTGGCCAGGCTCACCTGGTGGGAGTACTCCTGGGATATCATGGAACCCGTCACCTACTTTATCACTTATGGCACGGCCATGGCCATGTACGCCTACTTTGTTCTTACACGCCAGGTAAGACGCAACGCCACAAGACAAGTATACAAATACATATGCATGAATTCATTCATGTTCGAGCCAACAAATGTGAAAGACCATGTACTCTTTTATGGAAACTGTCCTCTTCAATAACATTAAACTAGTTTAACATTCAGGGAACAAAGCATTACAGTAACAAAATCCAATAGCGCTCATGTCTTTGCTACACTCTGCATTAAATTGTAATGTGTTTAGCTATTCAAAAGTCTTGTCTAGTCACAGGGTTCAGCATTCATAAGTTACCCCTACCTTTTATCTCCAAGGACACGAGTCCATTTGATGATGAATTTCTCGCTGGTGTGATTTGACCCCAATGAACAGAAAGCAGAATATGGATGATACCTGGCAAAATGTTTCCTTTTACAAAGTGCTCCGTCTGTGTCTCTTCATAACCTGCAGGAGTATGTTTACCCCGACGCTAGAGACAGGCAGTATCTACTGTTCTTCCACAAGGGGGTGAAAAGGACACGCTTCGATGTTGAGAAGTACAACCAGCTGAAGGATGATATAGCTGAGGTACAGTCACTTGGTGAAAACTGGATGTTTTGTGATGTACAATGAGCCCTGCAGTCTCACTGGGGAGTGTCACATTGTACAGTTCCATACTTTGATTTGTAACGGCTGTACAAAGACCTAGTTTCATACCGATCCTCGCACACTTTCTTCTTATATTTTCAACTCTACCCTGCCTCCCTCCAGGTGGAGTTGGATCTGAAGCGTCTTCGGGACCCGCTCCAACTCCAGCTCCCAGTTCAGCAGCTCATCGACAGTAAAAATTGATGGGAAGAGTGACTCCCTTCTCTCTCAACTCCTACCACCCCCTTTCCCGCTTCCATCCAGCAACGCCCCCTTTTACGCCCAACTCTTTCCTAAGACTCCTCCCTCCCCCATTTCTCCCACACCCAATAATCCCATCCTGTTTTTGACTGTGGGAGCTAGTCTTTTCTCCTTTTTTTCCCCTTCTTTTTTTCTTTCTTTTAACTTCCTGACTGAAAACTCCAGTTGGAATTGCAATTGAAAACCGCTAAAAGACAAAGAAGGATGGCGAGAGTACCGGGAACTGAAACACTCTCACAGCCGAAGGATGGTGAGGATGATGAAAAGGACAATGATGATGAAGGATTTAAACTGGGCTGCTATGGATATGCCTCAAGTCTCTGGAGGGACAGCCTGCAGGGAACTTCAGGGGGAAAACGGGAATTATCACACCTCTAGACACTGCAGAGAAGAGGACATGCAGAGGGGCAGTCACTATTGAGTGTGTATGTGTATGTATGTATGTATGTGTGTGTGTGTGTGTGTGTGTGTGTGTGTGTGTGTGTGTGTGAATGGGACTTTCAGGGTATACTGGGACACCGACACTGGCCACTCTGCAGGTCAACACAGCAGTGTAGTCCTGCTTCCTCTAGCAGTCAAACTGTCAACACACACACACACACACATACACACACACAAATACACACATGTCTACTCTTGGTTGGGACAGGCTCCAGAAAGAGTCTCTATCCCAAAGTTTACAAGAAAGTCCTGATGGCGGTCGCACCATCAGGGGGACTTTCGTCTTCCTGTGGCTGAACCCTGCTGCCTCTCCCTCCCTGGGCCACGCCTTCTCCGGGTGACGGACAGCTGTCCCTCCCAGTGTGACCTTTGTCAGGAGCTTGTCTCGACTCGCAGGATAGAGGCATGATAGAGGCATGATGACGCCTCGCTTCCTCTTCCTGTTGACGTCCTGTAGCGGCCCGGTCTGCGCAAGTATGAGAGTCCTACCGACAACAACATCACTGTGTGTTCTTTTATTCAAAAAAAAAAATATTTTGGCACTTTTTATTTTGAAAGCCATAGTATATTTGTTATGAAAATAATATAAATATATATATATATATATATGTATACAATCAAATAAACAGATGACCCGAGGCTAGTTTTCAGTGGGGGGAGGAGCTCTCTTACGAACATCCTTTCATCAATTAACATCCTCTGAAGATCTCCTGCCATGACGGAACCCCCGCTAACAGCCCAACGTCTGCACACGCAAAACGCATTACAATGTATGCATTGATACCTTGAACTAACTATTACATATCTTGTCAAACACACACAATGTATTTTACAGTAACTACATCCAGGCAGGTCGTAAGGCTCCTGTGCATGGTCACCAAAGAGGGGAAACAATGTTGAAGCCAATTCAGGGTGAAACTTGTTCAGATTGGAATTGAGGCCGAATGATGCCAACCATGACCTCTATAATCAGCTCATGAATACAAAGATTGCTGCAGAAATCCTTAACATAATGAAAGGTTTACAATGTGCAGTGACCATTGTCTTAGACAAATCCACTGGCTATGTCCAGATTGTCAGTGACCTGACCATTATCTTAACAGCATGTAATGTGCATTTCATCAAGTGAGGTTTTTTTTAACAATTCTCCCTCACAAAGCGTATAGACTAAATCCCAAAAAACAATCATGGATTTGATTCATATAGGCTTTTTTGAGTTTTCTCCTCTCACTGTTGCTGTAATGCCCCCCTGCTCCCTCAATGGCAAGCCGGGTAGACTGCATGCTGTGGTATGCCCTTAGTAGAAATTCGTGAATGTGTAGGAGCATTATTGCAATTTTGTACTTAACTGGACACTTTTCTTTGCCACATCTAGCTGAAGTCTCATCCCCTTGATACGTTAAATGTAGAAGCCATATGTTTGTTTTGTCCATTTTCTGGGGGAAATGGACACTGAAAGAACTTTTTTCAGCATTACTTAGTTTTCTGTTCAGGTTCAGGATTGGAAGGCCCTCTTTCCGTCCCCATTTATGTCTACAAAAAATAAGAACAAGCTCTGAAAATCATTTGTTTACGCTCTGAACTGCTGTAGATCACCTGCAGAGAGGAAGCCCAATCACATGACGCCCCTGAACATAGACTCTAGTGCAAGATCCTGCATGTGTGTGTCGTGTGGAAAGTTGACTGAATCCCACTGAAGAGATCGATGTGTTCAACTGCAGATTTTCCATTACTGTGCATGATTTTAGGTTGAATCTAGTTAGCCATGCCGATCTCAAGGCAGGATTTGGTCTAATCTGTTTGTGTGTGTGTGTTTGTGTGTCTCCAAGGGAAATTGTGCCTTTTGGCGGATTAATGATTTTAAAAGTATCAATAATGTAGCAAATTGGTAAACAGCAATCATGAGATCATTGAGAAAGTTAATCTCCTATTTGGAACGACACCTTCATATTGTGGAGGTTTAAATTTTAATGTTTGGAAGTGAGAATCAATCTTGCTGTGTGTCTGTGAACATTTGTGTTTGTTTGTTGAATGCACGTGGTGATCAGTGAGTACACTGGGGACAAAGTTCAGATCGCTTTATTCATGAATCCTCTTCCCTCAACCACTGACTGTCAATAGTGGTAGAAATCAATTCCGCTCTCATCCCACTTCATAGCAGAATTGTTCCAGAATAGGCCAACTTTACACACACACAAATACACACACACGGGCGATTTTGTTTCCTTGGAGATGTACTGTGGCAGGTGAGAGATCCTCCCCTCAGCTGTTTCTACACAACGCTTCTCTACATCATCACCACCTCCTCCTTTTTATCATGCCATCCACCGTTTATTGCCTTTGTCTTTGTTCTTTTTTGTTCTTGTTTACTTTTTAAAAATGAAATATATCAAATATAGGGAAACTTTATTATAAAGAGGGTGTTGCATGAATGTATGTCTACATGGGAAATTATGTGAAAACAAAAAAGATGATTTATCAACAAAAAAAAAAAAACTGCAAAGATAATTTAAGAACGTTGTTTGTAGAGGTTCCTAGTTATAAAGGGCAGTGGACAGGGCTGCATCTTTAGAATCTGCCCTGCCAAATCTGACTTAAATCCCAGCCAACCAACTGCTCAAACCCACATCAAACCCCACTCATATCTTCACCTTATTTACTCCCATAAACCCCTCCCTCAGCGTGCATTTACACTCCCCAATAAATGGAGAAAAGAAAGCCTCCATTCTCGGTGTGCCTGTAAGAGAGTCGTTACTCTTGACCTCAGTTACTAACGTCCTGAATCTGAAACCAAGGGGAAAGTGTCAGGCGCACTGTTAGCTTATCGGGGAACACCTCGAATTCTCACCCCTCTCTCCTGGCATTTTCATCCACTCTCAGCCTTTTTTCTCCAAAGCGACATTATTATTATATTCTTTGAATGTGTGTTATGTTTTGAATATCTTGTTTGTGTGCACTTACAATAAGATGTTTAAAATGCCTAAAGAGTGAAGCAGAATATAGGATTGAAAATGATCTTGTACTCCAATCTGACCTCTTTTTTTAATTTAGTTTTTCTTGTCTGTTTTTCTTCTGTTGACATGATGCTGTAATGTTGGCGAAAAAGAAAAATGTAAAATCCTGTACCATTTATGAAATATGTATAAAAGAGAAATGTAATTCAATTATCAATAAAATCCTTATCCAGGTTTTGGAGCCGGTGGTCCAGTTGAAGCATCTGTTGTTCTCACTGGAAGTGAAGAGATTAATGTACAAGAAGCAGCATTTCAAGGTCGGACCACCTCCTCCGGCTTGCCTTGGCCTCCAGCTCTTCCTGGACAGGACATCCTATGAGATAGATAAACTGTTGTAATAAATAGGTACATGAAGCATGGTTATGAAATCTAAAAGTTTATTTTGAAAAAAAGGCAATGGCAAAAGAAAACATATAACAATATTTGTTTTTCTTTACATTTTGAAAGATTTGATCATTTAACTCATGTATGCTGAGTGTGCTATGTTAGCGGCACTAAACACAAAGTACAGCTGGGGCTGATGGGAAGGTTCATTTGTTTTTCATGGAATTTGGTATAAACCAAAATATCAGACAATTTTGAACCTGACGATACTCGATGTAAAGTCAGGGGATCACCAAGGTGGTCAAATTCATCTAAGCGCTGCATGAATGCTATGGAAGCCCAAAAGGTCAAACTCCAGGTGGCGCAAGAGGAAAAGTACAGAGATCACCAACGTTACCGGGCTCTGCGGGCAATGAATTTGATGCAAAAATACATTTCACTACAGTCCAATCTGTCATTGACCTTCAGATTGATTTGCCATCCATATGCCTCGCCTGTCAATGTAATTGGAAAGTTTACTGGCTGAAGGCGTCTAATTGCCAGGAGTAATCACAGAAGAAGACGGCCATGTTCCACCTCATTTCTTCCAACAGCCTGGTGGATTAATGTCTCCATTGATTTAATTACATTATGAGAAACTAAAACCGCAAGCATCAGGTTAGTTAGTTAGTGCTTTCTAAATTATACGGGCTAAGATTTAGACCATTTTTGATAACTAACAGAGGTCAAGTTATTAGTTAGATGAGAACATATTCACTCTACTGCCAGATACTCTGCCTCACAGGTGCGTTGGCTTGATGTAAGCTGCATCACCACAACACTAAGATTAATCAGATTGATTTAATGTTGCGGCAGATTAGATCATTGCTCAGGGGTCTACTCCCTTTAAATCAAGAATACATTTGCATAAAATACATTAAGACATGTAAAAAGGCCACAATCATATTTTCTCACAGCATGACTGCAAGAAAAATAAATATATTATGTTTGGTGTAGTTTAAGGTCATGTGTGTGAGGATTGAGGGAGCAGAGTGTGAAGACTGTACCAACTAGAACAATGGGAGGATGGTCCTGTCCCTGGATGCGGGGAGCAAGGGTTCAAGGTGAGACAGACAGACACGACAAAATGACACATGCCGATAAGAGGCGCCTATTAAAGACGGGCTTCCTCTGAGGATGAACGAGAAGAGACGCGTGCACACTCAGGCCTGAGTATCAGTTACAGAGAAAACGCATCATGCTTTTTTGGGTGATTACAAGTCTGCTGCTGGCGAGTGTTGCAGTTGCAGGTGTAGGTGAGTGTAACATTTGTCATGTGCTCACTTTCAAACAAGCAGGTATCTCTTTTTTTTAACTTTAAATTAAAGAAGAAAGGTTGCCATTGGTGTATATATTTGTTATTGTCAACAAATCCCTTAAAATGAGCAGAACAAATAATTTCCGTCATCCAGTACGTTTGGACTTCTCTTAACAGCCCCACAATCAGCCCCAAGCATTTTTATTTCCACTGAAGATGTTAGTCACACATATACTTTATTTATTTAAGCTTAGTAAGTTCCTACAGCAGCTGGACCTCAGAGCTTTCAGCAAATATTTCTAAACTGGGATACATAATGCATTTAGCAGGGACTATTTTCAGCAGCAGATTAACAAGCATTTGATGCTCAAGCGAGTATTTAAAGCAGCAGTTTGTTGTACGTGGGATCTTTAATGAACACGAATGTCCAATGCAACTGTGTGGCTTAATGGCTGAATATGTTTTAATGGCTTTTGGACAATACTGGGTGTCTATGACACTGAGGATGTAGGATCAATTCATTGTTGGTTTTAATCTCTTCACACAATTTTCACGAAAAATAGATAATTGCCAGCTTTATCATTTCACAAAAAGGATCATTAATATTAATGATGAAGAACAATATGGTTGGACTCTGTTTACTTTGCGCCATTTTCATCTGTGCAGATAAAAGGCTGGAGTCTGACTCGGGTCAGGCTTGGCTCCACAATCCCTTAATAACCATAGTAAGTTATTCAAGCCCCATCTGGAAGATTTAATGTCCACATTAGCATTCACCCGCATGAGTCAGCTATGTCCTCTGCCCCTTCTGTGCTGCTTGAGCTAGAACACAGTTGGTCAGTCGTACGTCTCCAAAACTGGTCGTTTATGCTGTCAGTGGGCCCGGGCCGAGGATTGATCCCTCTGCTTTTATTGGAACAGCAAGTAGTGACAAGATGGACTGTCTATTAGAGGATGAAGGGTGAAAATGATGTGTGTGTCACATCACTTATGCTCACAGAAATGAGTCCCATCTTGCACAAATATTTCTTGACAGCTTTCAGGAACTCCTTAACATGATTTGAAATATGTGCTTGTGTGTTTTGATGGTTACTTGTGAAAGCAGATAGGAGGAAAGGAACCGTTACCGTTAACTTCTGGTTAACCTCGGCCTCCATTAGATGTCAGAAACACCTTTCGCACAAGGTGCGGCAAAGCGTGAACATATATTTTTAATGTTGAGCAATCCAAGTTAATGGAAGGCCTGAAGTTTGGAGGTTACTGCTCCAGTAAAGTGTTTTGTGTCATGTTTGTTGGCCTATCGCTGACGTTTCTTTACTGCCGGGCTTATCAGCCTCCCACGGTTTCTTCATCTCAGTTGATTGAGCTGATTGTCAGTGAATAACACTTACTCTCACCCAAGCCCACTTTGCCCCACTCCCATCAACACTCCCCTCTTCTTCTTTATTTTTGTTTTATGTCTACCTCTTAATTACACTGTTGAATTGGCAAGAAGAAAAGGAGAAACTATTGATTGTCTTGGCTGCACTTTGTTTACTCTGCTCATTCAGTTGTTCTCCTGATTCTGCAACGCTGGCTGTAGTGAAAAGAGTTGCTCGCCAATGACAAATGACTGCATAAAAAGTTCTGTGCATATGGTTTGTTGTGTTTAGTCATTAAGGCCCAAAGGTCTGCTTCATGGCAACAACTCTGCTCAAGTGACCGGTGTAGAAGTACAAAACATGGGGTGTACGGCTTTTCTATCGACTGAGCTTAAGATTTAAGGATCACTTCACCAAAAAAAGACAATCTCACATTGGGGCACACAGACGTATCTATCCATGCAGGTAGTTTTGGTTTCTGAGATTTCCGTTTTTCATAGGAACTACTTCTTATGGAAAGCTATTTGCAGTGAGGTATGTGGTTTATTCCGAGAAACAGCAATAAGGCTCTGTTTTTGTGGGCATTGTATACCTTTCGTAAAGAGTTGACTCTTGAGGAGAGATATGGTGAAGGACTAGCAGCAAAGGTCCCCAACCAGTTCCTAAGGTGTTGTTGTTCATGGTTAGCAACTTAATCCTCTGTTTCAAAGGGGAGCCCCTGTTTTGAATGCACCAGAAACTAAGTTAATTTCCCCTCCATTAAATTGATGTGTATTTCAGAAATCTAGAAGGACAGATACAGGAGAACATTCCTTCCCCCTGCAATAAGACTTTATAATAAATCACCTCTGGCCAGGTCCTCCTCAAATGTACATAAATAAACCTTGCACCACTCTCACTTTATACTTTAGATACACTGTATACACTTTTATTTTTACATTTTCATTTCCTTTATTATTTAAATTCTTAAATGTAATATGCCTTGCTATTTTATTTTATTTTATTGTATATTTGTAAACATGTTTGCTGCTGTTCAAGAAATTTCCCCCTGGGGTTGAATAAAGTATATCTAATCTAATCTAAACTGGTCCTATAACAGTGATGGGAAAAGTATTTAGAGCAAAGTTGCAATGTCACAATATACAATACTCACATTGAGTAGTAATATAAATACAGTATCAAACGTCAAAACATGTGTGCTTAAAATGAAAATACTCACGCAAATAGTACTTTCCACCTTCAGACTTGTCCAACCAACCTCTCTACTCATCCTGCTTATCTTAAACACATATTTACATTGTCTTCATACTTTTTTTCCAAAGCATGTGCAACTAAGTCTTTCGTTGGTCTTTGTCCCCTCAGCCCTGGACCCATGCTCTGCGTACATCAGCCTGAATGAACCTTGGAGGAACACAGATTACCACGTCAACCAGTCATCCGGCGTGCCCCTTTGTGACAGCCACGTGTCGGGAGAATGGTACCGCTTCACGGGCATGGCCGGGGATGCCATGCCCACCTTCTGCGTCTCTGAGAACCACTGTGGCACGCATGCTCCCATCTGGCTCAACGGCAGCCACCCTCAACCCCACGAAGGCATCGTCACCCTGCCGGTTTGTGCCAGCTTCAACGACAACTGTTGCCACTGGAACGCCAGTATAGATGTGAAGGCCTGTACCGGAGGATATTTTGTTTATCGCCTGCCCAGACCCTCAGTCTGCTTCCATGTGTACTGTGGCCGTGAGTGTTCACGTGTGATATGTGAAAAGTCCATTTTTGACTTTCCTTTTCTTGTCTATTGTTGTGTTAAATATGTGTTTTTGTGTGTCACCTAGATTTCTATGACATCTGTGATGAGGTGGACTGCGCAGGTCCCAAATGTCCCGAGTCTGACTGCCGCTGTGCACCTGGAACTGTCCTGGGACCGGACAGACAGACATGCCTGGGTGAGGCGGACAGAGAGAGAGGAAGAGAGAGGGCGGATACATTGTGTCACAGAAGTGGAAGACAGATAGGCTGGAAATGGTTTCTGAAAGACATTAACAAGAGAAAGCAATCAGTCTGGCTTTACAGTGTCTTCACCCATTGTTTTCATAAATATGGATAGGCTATTCAGCTATTCCTATTTACATGCACCGTGCATGATGCACGTGATATTCATGTGTGTGTGTGTGTGTGTGTGTGTGTGTGTGTGTGTGTGTGCGCGTGTGTATGTGTGTGTGTGTGTGTGTGTGGTATATTGGATGTTACACCTAATGATGGGTGACACGCTTGCACTGGGAACCTAGCCTGAAAACCCCACAATCTCATTATTCATCCATCAACCAGATCTGCCCTCCACAGTCTCAGAAATGATCTCTTCCTTTCTCAATCTTCGTTCACTCTATTCTCACTCCCTGGAACACTAAGTGATTCGCATCAACGTAATGACTTCCACCCATGTGGTAAACCAGGGCTCATCTGATAATAATATCTGACCCAGCTGTGGTGTCTGTCCTATGTTCAGATCTCAACGAATGTGGAAAGGGCAACGGTGGCTGTGCAGAGGTGTGTGTGAACACCAAAGGCTCCTGGCGCTGTGAGTGTGGGTTGGGTCGCGTGATGGACGGTGATGGACACAACTGCAGAGGTACATCCGTGTTGTGATGTTCGTGACACACCAGTCAACATTTTACAGATATAACCCAGAGAACCACACAATGCTTTTCATCTTTTTGTCTTTTATCTGTGTGGCTTCATGCAGAGATAGCAGGCTGTCATGTTAACAATGGAGGGTGCAGCCATGGCTGCTCCTCGCTGCTGGACTCCTATCAGTGCCACTGTCCCAGAGGGCTGGAGCTGGGAGAGGATAAACGCACATGTCAGGGTGTGTATCAGTGTGTGTATGCGTGTGTGCGCGTTTGTGTGTGACACAAGCTGACACAGAGATGTGTGCTTGCATTCATCTGAAAAGATGTTCTTGATAGTCGAGATTTGACCAAAATGCATTTCCTCTGGCCTTAACTGAATTCCCAACATTTCAGTGCAGGGTTATTTATGTCAAGGAGGATCCTCAACTATATCAGCAGTGGATAATAATCAAACAACCTTTTGTTTTAGAAATGAGAATGTTGCTTGCAGACCATGTCCTCAATGTGCTTTTTGGTAGCAAAGGACAGCTAAAGTTGACATCCATACATGCACTGTCTCACGATGTGTGCCATTATGACCGTAATAATATATCATACCTTTGTCTTTGTTTCCTGCAGTGCCAGTCCAGTGTGATCCCAGCTCTATTATTGTGTCTGTTCCTAAAGACCTCGTAGGAGGACTGGAGCTCTCCCTGTCCAACTCGTCTTGTCGAGGTGTCTCCAATGGCACACACATCAACCTCAGCTTCAGCCTCAAGACCTGCGGCACAGTGGTGGAGGTCAGAAGCATTGGTTGGAATCTTTTTAGATTGAATGTGCTCAGGGTTTAGTCTCGATGGTTTGAGCTTGAAGCAATAGTTGATATTATATTATTAAAGAGCTGTGCCTTAATTGTGGGTTGTGTGAGGTTGCCTTGAACTGAATGTTGTCCCCCAGGTGACAGATGACAAGATTGTGGGGACCAACCTGGTGACAGGCCTCCCTCGGAGCAGCCCAGGCAGCAGCAGGGACTTGATAGTTCGCACCAGCAAGTTAGTGCTCCCGGTCACCTGTGAGTTCCCCAGGGAATACCAGGTATCAGACGGATACCAGGCCAGTCAGCGAAGCTCAGCCCTTGAGCTGGCAGGCCACAGTGAGGGAGTCTTCCCCTTCTCCCTGGAGCTCTTCAGGAGCGCAGAGTTCTCGGAGCCCTACCGCACCCCACCCCAGCTCCGCCTGCACGACTCCCTGTTCTTCGGGGTGGAGCCAAAGGAGAGGGTGGAGGGCCTCTCTGCACTGGTAGAGAGCTGCTTTGCCACACCGGGGCCCAGAGCTGACCAGGCCCTCAAGTATTATCTCATCAAAGACGGGTGAATGAAGTGGAAGAATTAATGCCACATGACATAGCAGCAAATGCATTGATCCAGAAGATAGCACTGGTGGACAAATGTATACATTACTTTCTTAAATTAATTGTTTTGCCACCCTCTAATGCTACAATATATGATAAAAGATTCAACCGATACCACGTTAACAATCTCTTTTACATTTGCAGGTGTCAGGTATGTATTGAAAAATAAATCCTCTGCTACACAGAGAGTGAAGTATTTTGTAGCCACCCACTGTGGCTGACTAAAAATAATGTTATTTATTTCTCAACAGGAAAGTATTTGATATTGATAAAGTGGGATAAAAACTGTTTCTTTTGTAATTCGGGTGAACTGACCCTGAAAGTAAATTGCATAGCCTACAATTAAAACGGCAGCACCTTGTCTTTTTAATATTGTCTCATGAATACGAGAAATGCTTTTGGTGCTGCAGCTTTAATGGTCTCCAACGCTACTGTAGAGACATCAACAGAGCAGGGCACTAATCTATTTTCATGAATCCTTTTAAATATAGCCTACAACAGTATTTTGGGGCCTGGGGGCTGCTAGCCTTGATGAAGAGGCGTGTTAAAGAAACACCAATCACTGAGGATTGTGTGAAGATATAAACTGCATGTATGACTTTTCCTCTTTGGCTTATTTTCCAGCTGTATCTCTGATGAAACAGTGACACAGTACTCATCAAAGGACCAGCTCTCTAAGCACTACCAGGTCCCTGTCTTCAAGTTCATTGGCAAAGACAACCGAGTGAGTCAAAAAAGCATGCTGGGAGCCAGCTGGCAAGTGTGTGTGAGCTTGTGTTTGTGTAGCAGGATGCTGTAAAGACTGTATGCCTGCACTATCTGAAGGAGCAGTGTCCTCGCGTTGTGTTCTTCTCCATCCACTCAAAACCAGCTTGTCTCCTCTGTTCACAGCAAGTGTTCCTCCACTGCCAGGTGTTGGTGTGCGGGGCAGGAGACTCCCACTGCGCTAAGCGCTGTCGAGGACGTGCCCGCCGAAAGGTTCGGAACGGGGAACCTCAGGAGCAGCACACACTAACTGGAGGCCCCATCTTCATCTTGCCTGACTAACGCTGACTAACTAACTGACGCTAACTGACTCAAACATGCATAATAAACAGCGTCATGAGATGACAGCAGCAGCAGCAGCAGCAGCTAAATTACAATCGCAGTATCATTTAGATGAAAGGAGATGAACTGACCATTTCAGTTTATTTGGTATTTAAAAGTCCTTCACATACACATATACATGCAGATGTACAGTATACACACTCTTCTTTACTCCTATGTATAGCCACAGGGATGTAGAGCACTAATGCATCAAAGTGCGTGTGAGTCTTTGTCACTCTGCCTTGCAGCCAAATGTGCTGACATTAAAGCAAATGACATTTCTATTAGAAATCATTCGGAGGGGCCGCAGTTCAATTGTAACGACTACAGCGTGAAGTGTGTTTTTCTAGGTCCCACTTTCAGGCCTTTCTCAGGCTTGATTACAGTTTAAAGACTTTGCGGATTTATGGAAGTGGTTTATATTTCACGTGGAACAACCATCGATATATGTTGACTCATTCACTCTGTTTAATCGAGGGCTGGGGGATCACGTCACTCATCCCACTGTGGCGGGAAAGAGATAGCGGTGTCTGGAAATGATGCCAATGATTCATCACTGAAAATTCATCAAGAATTAGACATGTCAGTTAAACTGACATGTCTAATCATGTATTCATTCATAAAAACATATCAAATTACTGCTGTAATAGGCTATCACATCTACATAACACTGACTTTGAGCATACTAACTTGATAAATAGCTGCACACAACAAACCATGTTTACCTTAGTAATTACATTCAATCTAGGGGAAATTAAACCAACTGCAATATCCTTCCCATCAGGCAATGCATTTGGAGTCATCAAAGTAATTTATGGTAATGGAGTCATAGAGGCCTGAAAATGGCCTAAAGTGAAATGGAGTATGAAGAGTACAACATGCATAAGCAGTTAATTAACATTATGAAAGTAATATTCAGATATAATATATGCCAGTAGTACTGCCTCTGAATAAAACCTGAGAAACTGTTCATTTGCATTGTCCCATGCTTTTCTTTTCTTTTTTTACTCCCTGGCTATGAATCTTGAGTGGGCTCTTGTTAAGTATATCCTCTTTGACAAAAGCCTATAAATATGCAGCATAATCTGTAGAAATGCCTGTGACTCCGTTATCTGTCTGCGAACGCATCCAGGGAGTTTGTCCAGAGTGTCCCGGGTCACAGTTCATCCCTCTCCTCTCCCTTGCAGACACACGCTGCCCTCTGGCTGTTCATGTAAGGCCTGCAACCTAGAGTCCCCACTGTGCCGTGGAGAGCATCCGCCATTGACTCACAGGCTGAGGAGGAAAGACGGAGAAATTAGGGAGGGGAAGGAGGCAGAGTTTATTATTATTTTTTGATGATTCACAATGTATGTGAGATGTTCCTGGTTCCACCCTAGATATCTGTAGATATCTGCAAAACTCTCACCTTGCACCTTCGACACGAAGCCCAGACTCTTCTTCAGGTCGGCGCAGATGCCATGCAGACACAAGCGAAACTCTGAGTCACAGTCATACTTGTTTGTGCCGCAAGTGTCATAGCACATGTCGAGCTGGTTACAGCACTTTGTCATAGCAGGGATCCCCAGGTCAAGCTGTGAAAAGAAAGAACGGCTGTCAGTGCAGCTTAATAATACAGAACCTAGAGCCTTTCCAGCCATTATGGTTAATGATGTGGTTCTGGACTGTTGGGGTTATAAACAGGCCACCTACAACTGCATTCACCTGGAATCCCACCAGGGAGGAGCTGCAGCCGTTCGGCTCCGGGAGCTGGTAGCCAGGACGAGGTTGAGCAGGTTCTCCTAAGAAAACAGAGAAGTAACAGTTTTAAAACTGAAGTGAAAGCCCATCAACAAACTAATGTCATCATGTACTCCCAGTCAGGGATGAACACCGTATCTCTGTTCTTGGGTGTGTGTTGTTTCACAGATAAGATGTCACTTTTGTGTGGGTGTTGGTTGTGTAACCGCAGGTACATCTACCTCTCAGACTGATAACCAGAATGTATTCAGGTTTCTTCATCAGCCACATAATGTAAATAAGAAGCTGATAAACTCACAGCAGAGGGATTGATTTGACACGTTAAAAGAAAACAAGTACATCATAGCAGAAGGAATATGGGACGTGGACAACATAATAATCAACAAACATACTGTGAAACAGGTGCACTGACTATTGTTTTTTAGTTCTTTTGATCAACAACTCAAACAATCTAGCTATTTCTGAGTCCCACCTCCAGTAAAATACTTGTGATTCTCAGTAAAATAACAGTATGTTAATTCAAGAGATTCGTTCTTACCATGTCTGCAGCGGTACTGACACACACCATTTTGTCCCCCTGCCAGCTCCACCAGTGACCCAAAATATCCGTGGATATTCTGGAAACTATTTCTAATTGAGTTGAGGCTCCAGCTGTTATCGTCTTCTTGTGCCACGGGTTCCTTTAGCGACTGGTTGGTTTCGATTGGCCTGATGTCGTTGTCCTGATGACCGGCGTCACCAGTGAGAGCTTCCATAGCAGGGGTGTCTCCAGCAGGCCTTTCGCTGTCTGTCTCTGGCTCTTGGGCTGTTACTCCATCTGCTACTGGGACATCCACTTTTGGTTTGTCAGCTGAAGGGTTATCCGCTGCCAGTATTTTAACCAAAAGATTGTCACCAAAAATGGAATTGGCTGCAGGTTCATTAACTGCAGGTGAATTGCCTACTTGGGTATCTGCAGGAGCCGCAGCTTCTTCAGCTGCTACACCATCAGCAACAGCAGCAGAGTCCACAGGAGGCGCCTTCTCCTCCTCTGGCTGAGTCTGGTAGTGGCCTAGAGTGGCACACATGCCTGTGGACACGCAGAGGAAGAGCAGAACTACAGCCCGAAGCATCATGGCGTTGAACTGGTGACAATTCAAGAAGGAGGCCACAAGGCAAGGTGTTGTTCACAGGATGAGAAGAGCTTCGACAGTGACACAAACACACTGCTCCTACTGGACCTGCAAGCCAGTGAGCAGACTTTGACCTCTGATTAGGTTTGAGCAGACAGCAAGGCACGCTGTCATGCTGGGGGCAAAGGTCACCCGCTATCAATCCAAAGAAAGCTTCAATAATTCCTCTAATTCTCTGTGATTCTTGAACACATCAAATGAGTAATTTCTTCACTTACTTACTGATTTGTATTACTCAGAAGTCCCATGGAAAATGAGCCTCCAGCCCTAATCTGATGTAATTCTTCACCTAGTGATTGAATTTTGTTCAAGTTAGTTTGCTCTAATAGTGCCCTGCTATCTGCCCGACACCTGAAAGCAATTTGATCAACACAATGTGTATCTATTATGACACTGGAGCATCTCACAAAGCAAACTAAACTATGATTTTTTTTCAATATACTTCATAGTTGCTTTAAAAAATTGATTTTATTCATTTCTTTTCTAGAAAAACAGTACTGACTTTTTTTTCCGATAAGCTATACTATGACTTTTTTTTTTTTTTTGTTGCTTTCTATGGCTTTCTTTGACTTTCTTTCAACACATTATACTACAAAATATTTTGTATTTTTTTGACAACTGTGCAATTTTTTTGGCTTTACATTCTATACTTTTTATAACCCTTCACCAATGTCATCCATAGAGGCCGCACATGTACATGTGTGAAACAAAAGAAAGCACCTGTCCTGACTTGCAACACACCTGAAAGAGCTCGGTCGAGAGGTCCCATCTTGTTTTCAGGGGCTCTTCAATGACACTAACACAACACAAGCGCAATTTGGACAAAACATTGAACAAAAATGAGTGTAAATGATCAGTAACATCTCCTCAACCATAATGTTAAATGCATATTTCCAGTCACCTTTGAAGGGTAAAAAGCTAAAGAATATTAATCCCTTGTAAGTTAACATACTTATATTACTATTCCAGAGGAAACTGAATTGCAATACATTTCTTGCCTAGTATATAATCTACATTTATATCTAAAAGGCATTATGACCAAGATGTATGGATAATGGTGCAACTGGATGTCTTCTACTACTTTTTTTTAACGGAATCTGAGATGAAATGATGAAGATACACTAAAAAACAACATTTATGATTCAATTGATATAGTTATTCTCAGGCGGTTTCCGTGTTTAGTTTAAATGTTGACTGTTTACTGGGAGTTGTGCTTCAAAACAAGATTATTTTCCATATAGCAAACACAAAAATCTCCCCAAAACATTTAAATACATGAGTCTCATGACATTCTTCTGGCTCAGGGAAGTGGAACGATGTCACACGTGTTGCTCTCTGTTGCCACCTGGTGGCTGTATCGAAGTACTACGAGCCAATATGGTGGCCGGCCAATCTCTGCGACTGGATGTTTATCTTCGCTGCAATCATGGAAGTAACTAAATCTGCCGTTTTGGGATCAGTGAACGAGTATTGAGCGACGGTCAATTATAATGTTATCATGATGTGTTGACATGTAATCTCATAAAATGTAGTGTTGGTGAGAAACTGTAATACATCAAGTTATTTGAAGGTATTGGAGAGGGAATTATGACCTGTTTACTACAGTTTATAACTGTAGTAAACAGGTTTCAATCCCAAAAAATACAATCTTATATTTTCTTAACATTTTAATTGTGTGTTTTTATGAACAAACAACAAAGTAAAAGGATAATATTTAGAATTTGTGATGGTTTACACTGACTTCAGAGCGATTTAAATTATGTTTGGGACGGTGGCAAAAAATAAATAGTCTGGAGCCTTGTAGACCTGCTGCTATAATCAAACGACAATATGGATCATTAAAGATCGGAAAATAGTATTGGCGGCAAAAAAAACAAATGAATGTTATATTTGCCCCCTTTTTTCTTTTGTGCTGATCCTATTTTTGATCCGATCCGTGACTCTGATCAGTGAGCCAATCCGAACCGTGAACTTTATGATCCGCTGCACCAGTAATCACTAGTAATTAATTTGCTGCGGGCCAGTGTTGTAGGGGGCTAAAAGCAGACTGAAAAGCTGATTCATTTTGTAATTGATTAATTTTAGACGAGTATATTGCCATATCATCCACATAAAGCTGAACAACATTCAGAACAAATTGAGATAAGCTCATTTACAAAAGGTTTAGCCTCGAGGCAATCACCACCCACATAAGGATCTGGCATTAAGGCAGAGCAGACTGAGGGGAAATGCCGAATAAATGCTGAAGCATCTAAAAGTGGATCATGTCCACAAGTCGTATGACAAAGATGCAAAATACACAAACAGTTACAGCTAGACATGCAGACAGGGCCAAGAGTAAAAAAACATAAACACAACTGAAAGAAGAAAAGAAAACAGGGCCGTACATTTGACCCTTGACCCCATAGGCAGGATTTTGGTGAATACCACTCTGAGCTTTTTCTGCTTCAGTGAAGACAACTAAAAATGAGTAATTCGTTATTATTATAGTAGGCTATATAATATAGAGGCTGCATACTGTATGAACACAACGCTGCTTGAGGCCCAGGTCGTATTGCTGGGCCCTGAGGGAAGGGAGGCAAAGGTAAACCAGAACCAGGACTAAGCGGTGCCGACTGCCAGACCCCTCTGCAGTAACATGAGAGGTTTTCTGAAGACAATCTGGTGCTCGGTAACACTCACACATTGCTCCATTGGGGACGTAAAAAAATCAATACTCCTGAGAAAGACAACACATTTTTGGTTTCTTTCATTTTTTTAAATTTTTTTTTTACAATGAATGTCACAAGCTAAGTGCATGTAATGTAAATTCAGGGTTAAATGACATTGTTTACGCTGACTAGTCACCGAAGGGGTCGGGGGATTTGCCCTATCTGCACAAGCTGGTTTTGCTACGTGACGATAACTTCCAGGATTAAAAAGGACATGGGAGAAGTTTGCCCTCTACCAGAAATCTCCATCGGTTCAGGCAACACATCTACTGAGTTAAGTGTAGATAAAGCTAATTTATTGTAGATACATAGGGTTGCCAGGTCTGTCGATCAGTCAATTTAGCAAACGATGCATGCGTTTGGGGCTCCTTGTCATCCCCGCAGTCTTTGCTTGGCTCAAAGGGAAGGCCGGTTCTCATCACATAACCTCACAAATGATTGTATTCACTTGGCATGACTCTGCTGCCATCTGGTGTTTGGAGAGTAATGTGCTCCCAATGCTCTGGATCATTTTGACCTTTTTAGTGAACCTGTCCCACATCAGAGGTCTGTGGTTTAAGGATACCAGTTGTGAAGGAGCTCATGGAGTTTCAGATGTTTCCCTCCAATGCCTCATTCAGTCTGTACTAATGAATTATGTACCGTCACCTTTTGTGGACAGCAATGAGAGAATTACTTAATATCCTCCCAATCGTCTGTGGTATCATGTTCATATATGGTTCATATTTAGCGCCACACATAAAAACAGAGAAAGATGGATGCGATAATATCCAGGATTTGTTTTTGCTTTAAAAGAGTTCTCTTTTCAATTCATTAACATTCTAATCGCTCCAGGCTGTACATATATAATTAGATTTTTACCTCAACGTGGAAGTTGTTCATATTAACAAAATACTAATTGGACTGCTCTTCTCAAAAACAACGTGTGTGAAGTGTCAATTTTACTGCTGCTCTTTGACGGATGGATTGCTGGAAACTATGAAACTTGACATCCTCTAACTAAATACAATTACTCAAAGCTGTATTGACATGTGTATTCTTTATACAGTATATACTTGAACTTTACCACATTTCAGAGGAAAATATTGTACTTTTTACTCCACTACAGTAATTTAACACATTAGTATATATGTATAATGATATTAGCATAATATCAGTCAACATGTCAATCAAGTTTTTACAAAACACATCTTTTAAAATATGATGTATGATTATATATTAAACTAACAGTATCTAAAGTAGCTAGTATTAGCTTCACCTTCAACATCAAAATGTTCTAACATGTCGTATCAGTAACAATAACGGAGTAAAAATAGATCATAGAGTATGACTACTCTGCATAATGAGTACTTTTGAATTGTATGTACATTTGACTGTTTATGTAGGATTTGTACATTGTGTATTTGTACATTGTGTTATTAATTGCTCGAGCAATGATCTAGGGTGTTATTTCTGGACAAAGACAACTTTTACTAAACTGAAGGGCTACGACAAGATATCGAAATATATTCTAATACACTTAAGACGCTGGCTGGTGACAGATGTGACTCTATGTAATACGTATTCCTTCATTTTATTGCCCTTTGAAATGATCATCTGGTCCGCTTGCTGATCTTTGAAGCCATTCACTCTCTGTTTGTAGATCACAATGTATTTCGTCCCACAACGCCCTAGTGGTGAAACGTAAGAAAACAACAGCAGATAAAAAAGAGTGACAAGTCTCTGAGTCAAGTGTCAAGTATGTGCAATAGAACTTGTACCATCTCATGGCCTTGCTTGCTTTCTCTCTGTTCAGCACCATGTTTATGTTGTTTCCCAAATCCTGTAGGGAAACATACAAAGTATTACACAGCAGAACATGCATTTAAAATATTTATTACCTAAGGAAAGATTTTAAAAGGTCAAACTGCCTTGCCTTGTTCGTGGTCTTCAGACGTTCATTTGAAGCTATCAGTCTCATTATCTCAGTCTGGAAGCGAGCAGAAAAAAAGTGAAATACAACATGCAGCCATATGCATTTTTAGCACACACCAATTACTGGACACTTCCTGTTTTCATTTTATTTCTGAAAGAGCGCAAAAGGCAAAATTCATGCTCAATGGGATGCAACAGTCATAAACATGTGAAGAACAGGGCAGAATATATTAATATTATCTCCCAGCACCTTTACGTCTTTGATGCATCGTTCAGTGGCCGTGGTCGTACCAAAGGACACCGGCTTCTCCTTAAGCTCCTCCTCCAGCTGTTGGTTCTCCCGCCACGTGATCAACACCTGAAGCCGCTTGGATTGGACAGTGCTGGTGGGGCCGTCGGCAGTTCCTCTGTCATGCAGCCCTGACAGAGATGTGTCTGTCCAAGCACAGAAGAGCCTAGCGTGAATGCACTGTAGGAAGTATCTGTATCTGTACATAAACACCCCTGCAGGCATTATAAAGTCACAGCTGACTCACTGAAACTAAAAAAAAACCTCTTTATGCCTTTTGGCGTCACAAAGTCATTATTTGTTCAGTCCGTCCACATCAGAGACACAGGACATTTAGAAGTTAGCATGTGCTGTGGCCTTCAGGGTAATACACAGCAAATGCTTAGAAGTGGTTTTCCCAATGATTATCTACCAGGGTAGTCTTGAGACTGACTCGTCATGCCACTGTCCTCTGGGCCTTTGGGAGCTGGAACATTCTGTGATTCATCTCGGACTCTGAGGTTAAAAAGGAACAAAGCTGCTTAAAATAATGAGACAGTATACTACTATATCTACTTGGATTTTGGTGGATGGATCTTCGCAGTACCGTTTATTCTCCTCTAGAGCTCTCTTGGCCTCTTGCTCCAGCCGGAAAACCTCTTTTAAAGCATCATTCAACTCCATTTGCCTTCCTTTGTCATTGCCAAGATATCTGAGTGAAGTCCCCAGTGACTGTAACAGAACAACAAAAACATATGAACGCTTGAATTCCCAAAAAACATAAAAGATGCTTTATGCTGGTCTGTGGCTTTTACGAAAATGACATTGCAAAATCTCTCATGGCCCCATAAACATATTCTGCTACGTCAAAAAGTACATGAGGTTGTACTCTCTCCACTGACATATTACCATGGAAATGATGAACGGCTCTGTGACAAGAGTGACCTTTGACATGAACTGTTACAATGAAAATACTTTGGATTCAACTTTGCACTAATGTTTCCTCTTTTAGAGGGCGACATTCACACAGTATGAAAGGCATTTTCAAGACTTTGAAAATTCTCAAGCTTTATAATCTTAATAATGTCTATACAACAATAGATAACCCTGTAAACATAAAGCCATTACTGTATGTTATGCTGGTTGTCAGCTGACACCCACAGTCAATGTTTTTGATGGGAAATTAAGTCAGAAAGTCACATACATTTCTCAGGCCTTCTCAAGACTTATGTGTTTCTTTGAATACATAATAATAATAATAATAATAATAATAATAATAATAATAATAATAATACATCGAATTTATATAGCGCTTTTCAAAACACACAAAGAGTGCTTTACCCCCTTGTGTAGTAATGATTGGGAAGCCATCAAGTGGTTGACATACAAATCGTAATCTGTCTGGAAGAAAAAAGAAAACATTATTTCTCTCTATGTATTTTTATATATTTTTTAAATTATGTGTCTTTGTAGAAGAAATCCAAACTTCACAGACGTTTTTGGAAACAATAATATACTTAAAAGTACTGCTCATGGGCCTGTCACAACACACGCATTACAACATTGCATTACAGCTATAATCGCCCCGTGACCCCGAGACGTTTCTTGTGAATGAGCATTAATGCAACCTTTGCCCACTGATGACCTGCTACCCGACGGATCATGACCAGGTTCCAGTGGTTGCTCCACTTCCGCTTGCTACACCAGGGACTCACTCTCTCTTGGCTCTAATAGAATTGAAATGCGTCTGACGGCACATGCTAAAAATGTGCTAGTGGGTACAGAGGAAATGGAAAAACCTTAATTTCCCTCAGGATTGGTCCAAATACTGGCGAGGCTTCACATACATCATCAAAGACGTCACTGAACACCGCAAGGCGGTCTCTGCTGGGCCAGCTTTGCGCTGACAACCTCCTCAGCTCCTGGGTTTGACAGGAACACACACACAACGTTACGCAAGTTAGGATGTGAGCACACCTTCTGCAAGAGTTTGAGAGGACATTTCAAACTGCCATCTCGTGTAAAATTACCCAGGAAAATTGCGCAACGGTTTAATTCCAAAATGGAAGTAATGGTTTGTGTGACCGTTCTCACCTTTTGTAGTTTCCTCTCATGCATCTCAGCAACATTTATTCCAGCCCAGAGGTCATGCTTGGCTCTGACTTGCCTGCCAAACCGTTGTATCGACTTTAACTGGCCTTCATTACTCAGACCTTTCTGGTAAGAATGCTGTTTCCCCACCGGATCAGATGAAAAGTTAGCCTTATTCTGGGAGAAGGCTCTCGGCTGGAGCGGCAGAGAGTTTAAGGAACAGTACGCTATCTTAGGTAGACATATATCTTCGGTTTTGTCTGCATGTGATGAGCAATCAGTCGCCTGACCTCGTCGTGACCTTGAGACATCAGACTCAGCAGTGTCAGTGGAGAACTCAAAGGGGCACTCTTTCTTCTTTACATAGGTCAGGGCCTTTGTCCGTGTCTGGTTTGGGGTTTCTTCTAAGCCCTGACACATCCTCCAGAAAGACTGCTTTGTCTCCCTGTGAGGCTGACTTTGGATCAGGCTGCGGGGCCCAAGATGACCTGAGGAGTAGGTCAGGATGTCAGCCTTCTGACCAGCTTCAGCAGCCAGCAGCAGTCTGTGGATGTCGCTCCTGAAGCACTCAGGCTTACATCTGTTGGACATGGCTGTGAAGGGACGACACACAGTGTGGTGAAGTGTGTTGAAAGTCACACAAGGTGACAATAAACGTCCTATATTACGCAGCAGAATTGTGATTAATTTAACACTAATTGCTTAGCTGACAATTAGGCCTAAAGGGCATGACATAGGCGAATAATAATGAACTCAGCTAAAAAAAATTCTCAGTCAACACAAATTGAGGTAAAGTAAATCAATTATCTAACCAGCGCGAATGCGTCTGTGAATGGATCGAATTGGTTTTCCACAAAAACCAACAGTGTTTAATATCGTATGACTTTACATGTTGCTATGAAGCAGTGGAAGCTCGTGGACAAAGCACGCACGCAGAAAGCGTAAAGAAAGGACCTCACCTGTCCGCTAAGTGGAGTTTCGTGCGGAGTCACGACGAAACAAACTTTCTTCACTCGGTTCTCTGCTCAGTCGCCAAGGAGACCGGAGCGCGTAATGTCTGCGTTGCGTTCAGTGTCTTCATAATAATCGGACTCATGAGACTTCAAGTGCACTCGGGCACATTGTGAGCGATAGGGGTGTGTGTGTGTGTGTGTGTGTGTGTGTGTGTGTGTGTGTGTGTGTGTGTGTGTGTGTGTGTGTGTGTGTGTGTGTGTGTGTGTGTGTGTGTGTGTGTGTGTGTGTGTGTGTGTGTGTGTGTGTGTGTGTGTGTGTGTGTGTGTGTGTGTGTGTGTGATAGCAGGTATGGAGTTCAGGCAGCTGACCTCGTGTAAAGAATCACAGCAAAGCAGGAAAAAGGGCTAGTGAGGGCTTCCCTGAGTCCCAACTCCAAACTCTTGTGAGCCCATGCTTTCCGTAACCCCATTCCACTTTATTTTGCGACCCTATCCAAGCACAGACCTATTTAATTAAGCATGGGTGTCAAATAGAAAAGGCTGAGTTCTGACCAAAAAAAATCCCCAAAACAATCAGAATGTTCACGTTATACAATAAACAAGCCTAGAATGTGTTTTGGATTCAGTCATGACCCAGAAACAAAATACATGACCTGTGGTCTCTTAACAGTGCAAATAACAGAACTGCCCCTACCTTCCAAAACAATGGACTCCAACAAATTCTTCCTTTTTCCTTGGGTTTTCTTAATTTGGGACATTTACATGAATCCTGTGGACTTCCACACAATCTTGCACACAGTAAGTAACCCAATTACCAGACAAATCTACGTAAATGTGGTTATTGGGGAAATCCGACTACTGCAAAACTCTTGTAAATGCTTCAATCACTGAACTATAATCTACATCTGGTTATTCACAATATTTGGGCTATTGTGTGCAAGTAAACACACAGTAGTGAGTTTAGACTACAGTAAAAGAGAGGGAGGAATAGAAGGAGAGTGACATTTGGCCTGAGGGCTTGAACGGCCCTAATAGGTAAGCACCCAGATGGCAAAGTTGTGCATTAGGGAAGAGACAGTGTAACATGTTATGCTTCATTGAAACAAGTAGGGCTACAATATAGTTTGTGTCCCCCATTAACATTTGAGGTAATGATGTAAAATAAAATTCAGTGCAGGATGGAAGTGGCTCCTACAGGCTTACTTGCCTGTAATTTGAGAGGATGCATTGTTGATGATTATGTATAAGAAATACCCAAGTCCATTTACAAATGCAGAGTTTTACTCAACTCTATCAAGCAGACATTTATTAAAGAGCTTCTATTTGGGAATGTATTTATTTAATAGCTCCATACAGAATCAATTGCACAGTGGGGATAAAACAAGGAGGAAACTATTGAGCTCTGAGCAATGAAAAAAGGAACATGTTGTCACCCTTTTTACTTTCAGATATGTTTAGATTTGGAGAAAGCCAAAGGATGCCTTCCAACCTCAGGGTCTGTTTGCAGCTGTTTACCACAGTAAACAGTAAACAGTATGTGGTGGAGGCAGCCATCTTGAGAAAAGGAAACCCTCATTGTTGGCCTGAGAGAGAACAACTGAGGAAGATCAATTTACACTAACTGGTGCTGACACTGTGCTGCTTTTCATTGATGATATCCTAAAATCAAAGACATAATATCCACCTAGATATTAAACAAGCTAGACAATTTGAAGGTACGTTTCATAAATGGCGAAATACAAGACACTGACCAGTCAGTTGTGGCCAGTATCTTGTATTTCGCCATTGTCTGCTGGGGGAGCAGCGTTGCAGCCGGTGACACCAACAGACTTAACAAACTGGTTAAGAAGGCCGGCTCCATCATCGGCGGAAAGCAGGAGCATCTGGAACAGGTGGTGGAGAGGAGGACACTGAATAAACTATTGTCCATATTGGACAACCCAGTCCACCCTCTCCACCTACTGCAGAGTCAGCGGAGCACTTTCTCCAAAAGACTCATCCAGCTCCGCGGTCACTAGGACCGATACAGGAAAACATTCCTGCCCACAACAAATCACCTCTGGCTAGATCCTCTGTGGACTAATTTTCATTTTCACTGTACACATTCACATTTATGTTGAGTTACACTTCATATACACTACACATACTTTACATTTTGTTTAAACTTAAATTATGTTTAAATACACACTGCAGTTATTCATATTCTATTGTGTACATTTAATTTTATTGAATTTCCTGAATTGTATTCTATTGTGTATATATATTTTATATATATATTTTATTTAATATTTTGTATATATCTGTCATCCCAGTTCTTATATTTTATTTTATTTTGTGTGTTTAGTTTATTTAGTCTAATCCATTTGGTGTCTGTAAAGTGTTGGGCGCTACTATGACAACAAATTTCCCCTTGGGGATTAATAAAGTATCTATCTATCTATCTATCTATCTATCTATCTATCTATCTATCTATCTATCTATCTATCTATCTATCTATCTATCTATCTAAACACACCTTCCATGTTCCCCTCACACAACAGATCGAAGCATGCCATCAAATAAAGATGTGAAACTTAGACATACAGTCGGCTGCATTGTGGCAGGGATTTCTGTGGATCATCGGATAAAACACGTAGACGTTAGTGTATTTCCTACAGTAAGGAATAAAAAAACTAAACTAGAATTACTGCCTCGCAGTGGCTTGCCTCCACCAAACAGTCATGTTGCAAAATTCCAATCCGTTCATCCTTGAGTCCAAGTGGGCGTTTGTGTCAAAGTTCACGAGAATGGGATGAATGGACATACATAGCTATTGCTGGATCTAGGGCACAATACAAATGGCGAACCTACCAGAAACTCTGATTTGAGAGGTTAGAAGAGTGAAATGTATGACCATATATTAGCAGGCTAGAAATAGGGCCAAGGTCATGTAACACATTTCTTTCCTAATTTAGTTTTAAAATGGGGTGGTGCTGATTCTCATCAACTATTCTGCATGCACAACGTTCAGCACCGACGTTACCTCGTATCTCAGTTACGCCAAAAAGAAATGAAGGGAGGGTATTCTCACCATTGACAGTTATTTTGAAGATCCCCAATTCTTATTTATATTTGAACCTTTACAAAAGTGTACACATATTTGACCCTGACTTATGTCTTGGATAATTAAATAAATGGACCTGATTAAGTGCAATCATTTGCTGACCAATCAGGAGTGATGCATTGTCACCCAACGCCATATCTGCAGCTCCATCAATAAAATAGTCTGCATTAACAGTGAAATGCAAACCAGTAGGTAATTAACAGGAAATAAAGAATGATCTGCCACCGACATGTATTTTCCAGGTATTTAATAAAAGTCATTTTGGCTACTGCTCTTACGTTTACAGTTGAGACATCCGCAATTATTATGGGTAACAGTAACATGTCAGGACCGTTTTGTTTATCTTAATGTTTAATTTGTACAAAACAAAAAGGCCAACATTATTTCTCTTTGTATAAAAAATATAAGTTAATTTAAATTGAACTCTAATTAAGAAAATAACAATAGTAATAATAGCAATAATAATAATCATCAATAATAATAATGATAAAGATCATAAGCTAAACATGAAGTGCAGACAATGAAATATAACTTGTGCCGAGAAGTAGAAGGGACAGTGCAGTGTTATGGACTTATCCATGTTCTCAGGTGGGGTTGGAGTGGGGAAAGAGACAGTCAAATGCTCTCGTTCTCTCTCCCACACACACACACACAAACACACGCACACACACGCACACACACACACACACACACACACACACACACACACACACACACACACACACACACACACACACACACACACAGAGTCTGAAAGTGCACAACTGCCTTTTAGTTTAGCGCCATCAGAGCATACATCTCAGTCTGTAGAAACTAATTCCTAGATTGCACACAATATACACACCTACTACCGTATTCTGCAAAATGATATATCAAGTTCAGTTGAGGTGCATGCTAATTGTTGCTCTTGGTTGAAGCTTACTGGAAGTAATTCTAATAAGTAAGACAGAGCACATCATGAAAACTGATGGCGCACTGACCCACATGCCACCACCGAGGATCTGATAAAACATTCATCAGAATGCACATTCACACCATTTGGGAGCCACAGTACCAGTTGTAAAACAAATTATTTGAGCGGTAATTTCAGTCTTGGAGGGACAATGTCCACTGGAATGACGGTTTCAGACGAAATAAATTGTCTTTTGCAAGATCTCTGAAACTCATTTGAAAGAGTCCAAATGTTCACCCCTTGCATGGCGTTGGAGAGTGAGCGTGATGGAGGACAGACCATGGAAATGAGGGGAACTTCTGTGACACACTTGCAGAAAGTCAACCAAACATTCTTGAGTTGCAATCCCAGAGATAGACATATGATGCACATTTAGCTTAACAGGTTTGACATTATGACCACTGGTGAGACTGGTGAGCCGGCATCATCAGCTAAAAAGTGTCCTGAAGGTTTCACACTTTGAACCTGCAACTCACCTGCAATTCTAAACACCTTAACCTTGTGTAATGCATCTAGTTGCTGTCTCGTGATTACATAAAGTCGTTGACGTGTAAAAAGTTTGTTGTGTCACTGCAAACAAAGAACTCTTTAGAATCTGCTGGGACCCTTAACCAACGTGTGCAGTATCCTCATTTTACTTGTGTTTTATTCATAGTTGCCAAAATGATTACTGATTAATGAGGCGAAACCAGATTGTTGCGTGAAATAATTCATGATGTGATAGTGGTGTGAACATTTTTTACGACAATGAAAATTCAATAGGCTCACTATACTATAAGCCTGCACTTAACTATATTATAACTGATGCTATTCATGCACCGTCTTCCTTCCTTCCTGCACGCAATATTTCTGCTGACCTGGGCTCAGGTTCTGCTCATCAGAAGAAAGTGGATGCACTATGCAGCAGGTTCCTAAATGCCAGGATGGGCAAGGGCAGTGCTGTGGGGTCCACTTCAGGGAGAAACATTGTGACTCTCTTGTGACTATGTTCACAAGTGTCCACATTATCTAAACCCTCTCGCCACAGTTCATCCAGGTTTTTTAGAATATGCTGTGGGGGATTTCTCCACGTAGAATAGGCTGTATGTTTTAATTCAAGTACTGCAAAGGATTTTTGCTCAAAAAGTAATAAAAAAACATTCCGGCATCCACCTTCTCAGTAAGGTGGCATTAAACCATACATTTGCTCTACACATTCCTTCTGTCTCTGGAAATACCTTGGTGAAGTAGTGTGCGTACAATAAACCTACCACAGAAGGCAAACAGTACCATTTCAAAAAAAGCCTGAACCAACAACAAGATTTCACATATTTCTAGCCTGTGAAAGGTTCAGAGTAAGGCCTCTGCAAATACAAGACCGTTAAAGAATCAGCTCATATAAAAAAAAAAATCATAACATAACATAAAACTGCCAAAAATTAAAACAACCAAAACGGCACATGTTCCATTCGACCAAATTAGTTCCCAAGCTGAGTGGATGTAGAGCGATGGGTTGAAGTCCCTCCCCATCAGCTGTCTGTCAGTCTCTGGGATCGGTGGAACCGTCAGTGTTGACACCTCCGTCACCCAATGAGGTAACTGTGTGTTTTCAAAGTCAAGTCGCTTTTAGCTGATCCGTCTCCTGCTAACACAGGATGTGGGCTCCTCCCCCTCCCTAAGTACCAGGTCCGTGGCAGGATTCTAGTTGTATTCCTTTGGTGGGCCAGCAACCCCTTTGGTAGTCAGTTGTCAACCTTGACAGGGCCTGAATCACAAGGCCGGTTGGGCACTATGTCCTGCACCTCTCCCCGCGATATCTTCTCCCACTGGCCCAGGTTCTCCCTGCAAACACAAAACACCTCCATCAGATTCAGACTCGGCATGTCGTCGGTTCACAATCAGGGTGCTGTACCACTAACAGAAACATTTCATTTCTTGCTGCAAAGACATGGCCAAGAATCATGTCAGCATCCACCAAAGACATGTAAACGTCATCCATAATAGGACAACATTATGTATGACAGTTCTTTCAAACAAAACACACTGTGAATGAAATTTTATTTTTCTTACAAAGTTACCTAATCATAATATTTTGATTTGAAAGAGCTATTATTACCACATGTATATGTGTTACTTATTCACAGATGACAATCTCAAGAAAATGAAATGCACTCCTGGAGCTACTGATGGGGCTCGCTAGTGAGCACACAAAAGAATAGCACTTTGTTGCCACAAGGGTGTGCATCTGATGTTCAAAGTGGCATGGACAACAAGGCTGAAATGATGCAACTTTAGCAGTGATATTAAAACAGAAATATCAGAATATCAACATGTTCAGAATGTAAATGATGGTCGTAAAAAGATCCAACTTAAACATCAACACATTGCAACAACAATACGAGCGCTGCGTTAAACCACACCAAACTGTACTAAACGACGACAACAACTGTCCAACACATGTCACCGCAGCCAGTGGAGTTCATCAGTCATCTGCAGTAGCGGTCCCTTCAGGCCTCGTTGTCACGAGTAACCTCTCCCCCTCCGTGCTATAATTAAGCCTGACACACAAGTGCAGAAAGTGCTCCCCTTTGCTGCATTCACTTAGCCAGACGGATGCAGTTTACACTTCTGTGGCAGATCCCACAACAAGCAGCCGGGCTCCACGGGGTCTAGGCCCGCTGCCCACCCAGGGCCCGCTGCTGACGTACAGACGGGGCTTAAATATTACACTGCTCACTTTGTTTGCATTCCCCGCGGATCAAGGTCACAACGTTTTAAAGACCAGCTGGGTTACCCCAGGAGGAGCGGGCATATGATCCTGTACAGTACAACCAGCTGAAATTACACATATAAATACAATTCATACACTCTTATTGACCGTGAAAGCCGACACAAACACATGCACACTGTTTCCTGTTAGTACACCTCCTTCTATATTGAGATGTATTTATCTGAATATGTTTTTCAGAAAGTTTGAGCACAGGTTTGTTTAATCCAATATCAGTGCAGTAACGTGTGTTTTGTTTGTATTTTCAGTGGAATGGGCGCCTCTACACACACTTCTTATCGCCTCTATTTGTCTGGCTAACTGCTGCTGGGCAGACAAGGTCAGCACCCACGTCACTTCTTGCTCTTCAAGCTGTTGTCAGCGCACATTTTTGGCAATATTAGACGTCGAATCGGCAAGACAATTTTGTTTGAAGTAGCATTTTTATATTTCTTTTGTCTTTGACCTATTTCACAAACGGATAGAAATGAAAACTCCTACAATTAGATAGTTACATAACGTTTTACTGCTTCACACACTCTAGATACATTCTCTGTCACCTCATAATCTTGCATGGCCTTTTGTCGAAGCCCTCGGTGAACAACGAGACTTTCCTCCATACTTTCAAACTGTAGCTTTGAATACTTACTTGCAGGCATTTAGAAGAGGACTGGATGGAGGGAAAAGCTCCGCTAGTGTTGTATAACATGGAATTGCAACAGCATTGTAGAATCCCACCTGAAGAAAAGGACGTTTGAATGGAGTTTGTATTAACATTTTCACAAACACTATTATGAATGAATGCCATATATTAGAAATGAAACACACTCTTTCTAATTTTCTTTGTTATCTGTGATATTTTGAGCTATAGAAAATAAATATCAACATGGACTGTCATGTTGGGAGTTTTGGAGGCAAATTCCCACAAAATATATATTTTTAATGGGTGCATATCAATCCTCATAAATAATGCAAGTGAAATGGCAGTTTAATACTCAGTAGTTAGTATTATTAAGGCCCGTGTATGTAGTTTAAGTGTCACGGTGAAATCCCCATACTGTATTCTGGATGTATACTGTATGGTTATGTGGGTTGACTATGGGGGATTGACATTAAGTATCTTTTAAAGTCTTTTGCTGTCTTACCTAGTCCATTTAAAACACATTTGAAGGTCATTATGCTTAATACAAAAAATATTATCAAATTGTTATACTCTTTTGACCTTTCTATATTATCAGGCTATTATTGTTCAATATAACTGTAAACTACTATAGTAGCAAATGTATCCGATTTCCTGGCAGGAACAGTATTTGGTATGTTGTGTATGGTTCCAAAAATAGTTCTCGAGAAGAGTTTAACCCTTATCGTTTATCAATATGCAAAGTTTATTAAACTACGTATTCTCATAGCATTCTGTAGGGGCTTCTCACACTAAATGAAATCTCTGCTTAAAATTGTTATATTGTTATCTATAAAGTGATGATAGTGGTTATTGTAGAATTGATTTCATTTAAATTAATTATTTCCACTTTAATACTCTACTTGTGTGAAAGGTTGCGAGCTGAAAAAAAGTGCTGGTCATACTTGGCCTTGGGGAACCTCGTCCTTCTTATCTCTATCCATCATAGGGATCGGCTGCAACCCAATCTTCTTCATCTCATCTCCCTGTGGGGAAAGAGAGAAATTGCCAAATATTTTTGCATAACGTTGCAAATCTACTGACCACTAGACCTTTACAAACTGTAGGACTGCTTAAACCCCAGCAGTATCCCAGCGTACCTCCGACCAGAACTCAGCATAGATGTCATTGGCTGTGATTCGTGTGTTTTGCCATTGCTTGGTAACAGAACACAGGTCACATGCTGTCATCATCAGACCAATCACACGGTCCCTGGAGGGAAGCAGAGCCTCGTTATAGCCATGAGGAGAAACTCAATGTGCCGTTTATGTTCACCAAGTCTGCGTTTGGTCACCCGGTGTGACCTTGACTTGACCTGTGCACCAGTGTGAGTCGTGAGCTCACCTGTGTGAGTGGTTGCTCAAGTCCAGCACACTCGAGGTCAGCAGCTCCGACAGCTGCTGGTGGTTGTTGAAGTACAGGGCGAGGTCCGTGGCGATGATGGCCTTCCGGATGATTTCCAGCACCTGCTCATACTCGCTGGAATTCAGGTTGGAGAAAATATTGTGCCCTTCCAGCTATGAGAAACAAAGAGAACAATGAAAAAGCAAAAGCTCCACTTATGAGGCGTTCAGCTCAGCTAGACCACAACAGGTTGTAATCTCACGTCCATCTCAGGACATATTGGGTTAATGCAGATCCTGGATGTAAAGAATGCAGTCAGAACTAAATATATACATATGCTCCTTTTGTTGTATCTGTATTTCACAATATGTGTGTGTGTAAGCATCCGTTTTCGAGAAATTATATGTTTATTTAAATGTTGAAGAATGTAAACATTTTCTGTCTGATCTATTTTTCCTGCACAAACAAACTGCAATTGAATAAATTAAATTTAAAAAGTATTCATTAATGCCCTCGATGGACTGGCGGCCTGTCCAGGGTGTCCCCTGCCTTCGCCCTATGTCAGCTGGGATAGGCTCCAGCGCCCCCGCGACCCTAATGAGGATAAGCGGTATTGAAAATGGATGGATGGATGGAAGTATTCATTAAATAAATAAATTCAGGTTGGTTTTTATCATGTGGTTTTAGCTTGAAGATGAATATGAATTTTTTTTTATTATGTATTTTTGCAAAGTTTGACTATGGTTTAAGTGGCCATCTCTTTTTATTAGTGGGATTCAAATGACGACCTGCTTTCTGCTTTTCTCATAACATTTGTTCACATGTGGCATCACTTTTGACACCCTCTCCTTGCTACTGTACGTTGTATCTTGTTTTATTATATCTGCAATTATTTTTTCCATGTGATATTCCCATATCTTTCCCCACCATCTGCAAGTCATTAGACATGCAGTTTTGCTTTTAATGAAAAGGTCAAAAAACGTCATGCAAAGCACATCATTCCATAATAAACATCCGAATTTCAAAGAGGATCAATCAATAAAAAAAGTCTCAATAGTTAGGTACGTTCTTCATAATAGAGCTCTACCTGTAGAATGGAGACGGTCTGAGAGAAGTGGTGCTGCTCCATGGTGGAGCTGGAGTACAGAGCAGCCAGAGGATGGTCAAACTTCTGCAAGTATGAGTTGCTGTACCCCCGATGGTCCAGATCATGGCACAAGCAGGCAATCAACAGACCTTTCTTCTGTAGACCAGAGTGGAACAACAAGAAAGACAAACCTCTAAATCACAAAGGACCCCAGTTTCTGATCTTGCTTTTCTGTAATTGTATCTTGGAGCAGTAAAACCCAGACCCAATGTGAAGCAAACCTCCAGCTCTGTGAACATCCCAGAGGTTTTCTGCAGGATGGCGAACATACAGTGTGCCACTGTCACTGCATGCTTCCAGTTGTGGTAGGGAACACGGCGGTAGTTCTTCCGTACGGACATGGTGAACCGACACAGCTTCTCCAGCTCAAAGCTACACATGGAAAGAACGGACGGTTAACTACTGATCAACCGGAACTTTGAGCTGACATTGAAATGATCCCGGTGAAACCTTACCTGGTCTTTCCACACGAGTTATGAACCATGTAGATAAACACAGCAGGCCAGATTTCCTCAAAGGGGCTAATGTCAAAGTGGAACCTGGAGGAGGGACGACCGGGGGAGAGGAGAGACTTAAATTAGCATGTGTAGCACACAGTAGGACATATAAGGGGACTTCTGAGGTGTGTTAAACTGTCAACTTGTCCTCCAGAAGACCTCCGCCTTCCTGACTTGGAAAAACTTGGCCATGGAGCGTTCAGTTTTTATGCACCATATGCACTCCCAGAAAACTCTCACTTCTTTTAAATCAAGGCTGAAGACCTTTGGGTTTTTTGCTGCATTTTATTAAAAAATGTCTTCGACTGAACTGTCTTTAAAAAAAAAAATGAAAGAAATGTTATACCTGTCTAGCCTGTTTGGCTCTTATATGACTGTTTTGAATTGTACTTAAATGTCTATAATGTGTTTCTTTGGCATGTTTTATGCAAAGCCCTTTGAATTGCCTTGTGGCTGACATGTGCTATATAAATAAACTTGCCTTGCCTTCCTGAACTGTTTATGCAGAGCTTCTGGACTCTGTCATCGTCACTTTACAGACACGTGGCTCAACCACACTCAGGGACACAGCAGAGATAATGACCAAAACCTGAATGCGAAGAGGGCACTCACATGTCGATCTCTTTATAAATGGGTACAGGGAGGTTGAGCTGGGTAAGGGTCTTCCATTCTTCCGATGTGCAGATGCTGTGATAAGACAGCTTTTCCATCGTCACTCTGTAAATGCATTCAGAGTGCCGGATCCTGTGGTACATCTGCAGAGACACACGGAACAGGAATAAGTCTGTAAAATGTTGAGACATATCCGGCGCTACAAACGCCCGGAGAAGATATCTCATATCTTTGTTGAATTCTTTAAGTATCACCGCTGGAATTTCCAAAAGGGTCGAACCAAGTTAAGTTATTTGCAACAGTCCTGTATCATATTTTATCTGTCTCAAAAAGAGTCTCCACATCTGGTTTGTATCCCTGTCCCCTATCCAGACAGACAGGAATAAGACAGGTACAGGCGCCAAGCCTCACACCTTCCACCATAAATCAGCGTAGATCAGGAGCCAGCCCGAACAAGTTTCCTGGAGACGTGGGGCATAAATTACACCAAAACATAAATCCTGTCAGAGGACGGATGCAGACTGCTTGTCCTAAAATATTAACATGCCTCATCAATTTTAAAACCAACTTTGTGACGCCGCTCCTGCGTAAGTTTGTCACACGAGCTGGTGAGTCAGGCCCCACAGAGAGAAGAAGGCTCTGACAGACAGAACACACAACGCAGTCTTTGAGCGGCGATTTGTGAAACCTCTGTGTGTTGCTTGCAAGGAATAACCATCGGCAGCAAAAAAATAAGCTTTTATTCGTATTTTGGAGCAATGCACACTTTAAATAGAAGCTTTTGGCACTATCTTTGTCGACCATGGAAAATAAATAAAATGTCTTCTTTGACAAATAAGGAAACCCACAGCCGAGTAACAGCTGAAACCAGCCTTCCAGCTACAGAATGAATTAAGGGCAGTGATGAGGCCACTACGTCAAAAGTGCAGTTTTCTAAAAATAACAATCAAGTATTCATGGTGAAGAAGTATTATATAATCCACAATGTATTAAAGAGCAGGCTTGTGCAGACAGAAATGTTGCCGTTGGGAGAAAATCAGCTAGTTTTTTTGTATTTTAAGACTTATTCACTTGACTCACATTTGCACAGTGTAAGGCCAGAGCACAAAAGACAGCAAACATCTTAAAGTTGTTCTCGTCTGTTTTAGTGAAGGCACTTCCGCTTAGCTTGTTCACCATCTGCACCACACCTATAACGGTCCCCCTGCTCACGATGGGCATGCACAGGATGTTCCGCGTGGTGTAGCCGGTTTTGAGGTCCACCTCTCTGTCAACGAAGACCAACAGAAATATGTTAATGCCACTTCATCATTGATTTTCTTGAAGTGAGTTTATAATGTGAATTATATATATCTATATACAGTAGAAGTGCAGCATGTTCAGGTCTTAACTCTGTGTAATGAGTAGAAGTATGGCTGCAGTGTTTTAGCTTAAATACAAGAAAATAAGCAAAGTCAACTGAAGAAGAATTGTCTGGGACAAGTCACAGCCCAACTTTGACTTCAGTTAATTACATAGACACCTCATCGTAGGTTATGGAAGGAGATAAGTAAAAATGTATTTTACCGGTTGAACCGGGGGTCTGCATAGGCATCTGGGATATTTAAGACTTCCCCTGTCTGAGCCACTTGGCCAGCTATTCCCTTGTCAATAGAAAACCTACAGGGAAAGAGCAGAGCAGAGGACAAGAGTTAGCTTTGTGGATGCCCGTCAAGGCTTCTTAGTCTGTGGGTTCTGAGTGCATGGGGGACAAATCAATTTAGAGCACAGATAGTGTGTAGATTAACAATTTTTTTAGAGGGTACAATTGATGATCCTACATTGTAATGGTAAAATATCTAGTTAAAGATGTTCCTCCTGCTTTTCTATTGGTGGAATAATTTCTGTGTGACTTTGTCGGAATAGAACCTTGTGTACTGTACACTATGGTGAACAAGGTCTTCTAGGGGCAGGAAACACACTTTTGAATGTGTGGAGAAATTTATTTTTTTGAAAATGAGTTTAAACTTTTCTACTTTTTCAAAATAAACTTAAATGGAAATCTGTAACAAAGAATAAGATATAATAATATATAAATGTAGATAAAAATAGAACACAGACACTTTTTTAAAATCAAGAATACTGTTTAGCACACTGACGGAGAAAAGGGTAAATCTTACACACCTAATTTCTTTGGTTTTCCTAAAGACAGGTTTGCCTTCTTTCTCTTCCCCAATATCGAACAGGTCAGAGTACAGTTCTTTGTTGTTGTGATCTACCTGGAAGAGAGCGCACCTGTCCGCATTCACCAGGTTTTTTGCATATATCTGCAAAAACAACACGAGGGACAAAACTCTATTAGCAACACTGAGGGTTTGAAAGAACTGAAAAAAAAACCAAAACCATGAAAGATTGCATCTAGCACATTTAACTTAAATCAGATCACGTCACTGCAGTTTAATGTTTTACTTTTGGATGTAACAGTTAAATGTAGAAACACAGAGTATAACTAACTACAGGTCATTCCAATTCATGCCAGTTTGAAACTGATGACTTGAATGACCTGAGATGACACCACAAGGTAACAAATACATACAAACATAGAGGTGGGTTTTAGTAGAAAAATGAGATCAACCAGATCTTGTTTGTTTTAAAATATTGCAAGCTGAAAAACTTGAGCCAAGTCTAAACATGTCTTTAGTATGTCTATGAATCTATTATATTGATAACAAATAATGATCACGATGAGAGGTTATTTTAATGCCAACCATAGGAAATATTAGCAGTGCTCCTTAGGTATTACGACAGCCTGTGTGTGTCTGTATAACAGCAGCATTACTACTCTTTTTAACACACATAAACTGACACACACTCCCAGGATATGTAGCCTTGAAGACAATGTGAATGAACACATACTTGCAGAAATCACACTCACCATAATATGTTCAAGTAGAGAATCTATTGCCACAATGTTATCAAAGTATGTTCTGTGCAAAAAGAAAAAATGGCGCATTGAGATGTTGACAAATGGGAAGCTCTGATGATGTTCACATTCAAGACATGAAAGTTAAGTTGCCTAAAATGCAGTAATTTCTTTCTATTGGGTGAGCATAAAGTTGTATTGAATGTTTGACCTGATTCTAACTGTAAAGACACTAACTCACTTTAGAGCCCATATTATTGTTGTCAAACTAGGACTAAAATAAGAACATTGTGTAAATACACCTTTGATATGTATTCATTTAGTGACAGGTAATCTGTCCCAACAGCAGCTCTTACTTTGACACATCTAGTAGGAAGTCATTGAGCTCAGTCTGTTTGGCGAGGCCTCGGCACACCTAGAACCAAAAGAAGAAATAGGTCACGACCCGGCACCCAGAGGTGTCACACATTTCTCACAGAGCAGAAACAGCATCCTACGTGTACTGTCAACAAACCAACTTGAGGTCTACACACTTGGCTGTTGGCTTCCGCCAAGAGTTTCAGTAGCAACAAAGCAGCGATCAGCTAACCCAGAGGTGTGCTGCAGTGCTGAGGCTCAGAGGTCCACTGTGGCCACCGCTGCTTATCTGAGCTGTTATGCTATATGTTTGTATAATAACAGCCCTCAGGCGTAATGACGTCCTCGGAGAGCTGTTTGTTGAATCTATTGCTGAGTTGATTGGACTGGGCTCAGCGCAACCAAGTTCTTGTACACAGTGGATTTCCCCATTAAAAACCCCCAGTGCAGAACCAGAACAAACAAAGTCATCCAAGATCATAATAAATGGGATAAGTAGGTTCCTCACCTGCACTTTATGTATGGCAACTGATGCCCACGCTAAATTAGCTGTGGCAACCTGGAAAAGAAAGTAAAGATTAGCTCCAAAGAAATGCAGACTTTTTATTTTTTTTAAACATAATTAAAATCAACATAATTATCTGTTCGGCAGGCAGTCTCATACTCATAGAAGAGCCAGTTGGTCTAAACATAGAAATGTTTTAATGAAAAAGGGGTCAAGTGATGAGGTGTAATGCAACAGGGTTCAACTCCACAGAATTTTAACATCTTTCAGCTCATGTTTTGGTCTTAAAGCCTTTTTGCTTCTATCAACCTCTTTTCCAGCAGCTGTTTAAACAGCACATAAACACACTGGACACTGAAAGTAAAAAAAAACTAGCTGTTGAATACAGGGGAACATTTATGATCTAAAGAGCCATACATTCCCCTCAGGAGTTGGAGTGGAGACCAAATCAGGGAATATTGGATTATTGGGCCCGACTGTTACTGGACACTAACTGTTTGCTACCAAATGAGCCGTATCACCTTAAAAGGTTCTGATATGTCAGTGTTGTGCTTATTCTGCCAAAATAAATCTACTGATGCAGGTTTGAATAAAATGTCACAAATAATTCTCACATCAGTTATACCGACTGTATTTGCTCACTCATATTTGATTAATTTATAAAAATGTTGGAAGATGTTTTGTTGTAAAGTTTTGAATTTCAAGTCTGAATTTTAAAAGTGTATTCCCTGTGACTATACTTAATTGAGCAACCTGTATTTTCTGTGAATTTCTTGCTTATTGCATGTATTTCATGCAACTACAACAATACAGAATTACTCAGTATTTACACAATCCACTAAACCCCAGAAATCTAATAGAGATCTTAAACAGATCCAGATTAAGGTGAATACCAGGCTAACTGCTCCAGCCTCCCACTCTTGGTGTGTTTTGTCTGGGTCAGACTGACCTCCTGGTGGCTGAGGTTGAAGGGCTCCTTGCCCCACTGCCGATGCAGCTCCAGGATGGCAATGAGGTCCCCGATGGCAGTAATGATGGGGAGGCACAGGACAGAGTGAACATGGATCCCTGAGTCCTGCCCTGTGCCGTCGGGGAAGCGCTCGTCCTGCAACACACAGTCCAGTCATTATCACCTGAAGTGCAAAGAACTTTAGCAAAGGAGGTCAGTGTAGCTGGAAAATCAACTAATGTAGTTGAAGGTTCAAACGTTAGGGTTTTGTTTTGTAGCTTGAAGGTGCCGAGTGCATCGAACCAGGTGGTGATGAGAAAGGAGCATTAAAGGGGACATATAACATAACATCACAGCTTTGAAATGTTAGATTCCTATGATGAGTACATCTGTGCTGGTTGCAGGAAGACAGCCTTACCCCCATGATGTCCTCTACGAGCAGTGTTTTGTGAGTCTTGGCAACATGAGCGGCAACGGTTGTCCCAAATGCGATGGGGCCAGAGGGGATGAGGCTTGGAGGGCCATCCTTGGCCCCCGTTGGATTGAACAAACATAAACTCTAATGAGAAGCATAGACGAGGACAGAGAGGGAAACAGAAATGGTGAAAAGAAAATGTAAATTACAGAACCACAACATCATTAGTGTATACAATGTATTTACCAAATGTCCTCTGCACTTACATTGTTGCATTCTCCCAAGAAGTAAAGTGCAAATCCATCAGCTTTTGTTGCTGTAGCAATAAGAGACACACAGGTCAGGTTAGACAGTCCATTAATAACTGACATTAGCTGTTAGTGTGTTAAGTTCTCTAATATAGATGTGTCCAACAATAAATGGCAGGTATAACTGAGAGTAAAAGCGTAAAAAGGGATAAAACAGGCCAGGTACAATCTAATAACAATCTATTAGCAATGTCCCACATAACGACAAGGGCACTCTGAACGAGGGCTTTGACTGCCATCCAGTTCATCTCAATCCCAGTCCTCTTTTCCACTCCCATTTCACACTGATATATAGGTCATATTATCAAACAATGTGACAACAGGGAGACTGGAGGAGCATCAGTGAACACACGATAATCCTTCACACGCTAACGTATTTAGAACATTGTGTGACTTTGAACTAAAATGTTAACAAACTATCAAACTATTTATAAAGACATGCGTACATTTCCCTATATTGATTTTGTTTGCCCAAGTGAATGGCAAGAAAAACTGGGGCTATTAATTGACAAATAATATTTGCTACTCATTTTATATATATTTTTTATTTTCATTGGAGCAGCATAAGGGTGAGGTTCACCACAGCGGGCAATTCAGTCGGTGTCATTCAATGTCAGAAAAGTACACAAAATTGACTGAGTGTCACATAAGTGATCGATCTCCGTCTCACAGGGAGATGTTTGACGCCTACTTCTACCTGTTTTGATGATGCTGCACAACTCATAGAGCAGGAGTTTGTTGTCTCCTCCAGTGTCCAGGCGCTGCTCCATGTAGCTGTTGAGTTCATACACCACGTCCTGTACATTTGTGTCCTGGTACTGCTGGACACAAGGCACACAGAAATTGCAACTCCACAACTTTGCATTAACACTGAGATTGAACTGAAAAATTCAGCAAGACGTACGACACAGACACACGTGATAACAGCCTGCAATCTGTACTGCACCCAGTCTAATGCTACTGAAGCAGCTAGCCACCAACTCTAATGGGAGGATTTTATTTTATTTTTTCAAGGAAAGAGGATTCTCTTCTTGCCATTCACAAAGACAGAGCCATTCATCCCAACATGACCCAGCACCCCACCCTTACACTCCCCTTCACTGCTGCATTCAAGGCCCAGGGATCCCCCCGCAGTCCCGAGAGGAGGCCACCGGTGCCCCACAGCTCTGATTAAAGCCCTGGCAAGCTCTGCTGCTCAGCCTCAGCTTAAAAGTATGGTTATGTAAGAGGCAGACCTCCTGCCTTGTACGGGGCCAGAGAGCCATCTATTTCTGCGCCTGCAGAGAGAGTGAGGGCAGGACGGCGGGGAGAGTGGCGTACTAGAAAGCCTCCCCCACGGGACGCCTTCTATCCTCCCACATCCTGTTTGCACAGACGTATATATGGATGATGCACTGAGGGGTCGAGTGCCCCTCGTTCACCCCACAGTGTGCAAAGTTGCTTCTACCCAGCTCCGGGGCCCTGCTGTGGGCACTGACACCAGGCCACTTAGGGGTATGATGGTTTCAAGATGACATAGGTGTGAACATACACTTCCTGCCGCTGTGTCACACATGACAAAGATTCATGTTGTTTCCTATTATTTTCGTGAATCATCTGTTTGATGCTGACCTGAAAGCTCACAGAGCCTGGTCGTTAACTCTAATGTTAATATCAAAAGCATCACTATTGAGCTGCATCCTACCGAATAATTCACAGGTATGAATTTGTAAACTACGCCATTATTCTAAATATGAGCCAACATCACTGTTCTTTAGAATGTAAGCACATGGACTAACATAACTGTTTTCAAAGAGCATAGTAGCATCTGCATCTTGAATGAGTACACCAGGATATGTTTGATGTGAGTGAATGACAGCAGTCTGTTCAGCCATAGTTTCTATTCTTGACTTAATAATTAATAATTAGCTTTAGGAATGAGTGAGCACATACAGTAAAACAATATCTACTGTGTTTGAAGCTATGAGGAGAAGCTTCATGTGCTTTGTCATATACATATGTGCACTTAGAATGAAACTAAAACCTACCCTGCTGACTTCTTTATTTGATGTGTCATCTGGAAAGAGAAAGATCACAATGTTAAAATACAGCTTGAAACAACTTAAAAAAATTAATTCTAAATCAATAAAATGCATCCTTGCAGTTTTGAATACACTCAGGAGTGTTGCCACTACTTGGTATTGTATGATCAGTAGCTTATGTTGGCCAATATGAGCATACTTTTAATATTAATCGCAGCCTAACTGAGTCTGTTTTAGACCTTAGGACTCTTCTTCCTGACACTCAGCTCATTTACAATAAATTATCACTTGTGGCTGTTTGGCAAAAAACATGCTGTAGTTATGCTTTAACTATAATTGGTTAAGGAAAAAGATTTGATTCAAGTGTTGTTTGTGTTAATAAACTGGTGGAAAAATTAGAAAAGGAAGAGAGTTGCTCCAATTTTCTGTTAAAAAAACTCTCTCCTTTCTCACAGCCCCTTCCAATGTGCCATTGAGCAAAGCACTCACATTACACATTCAGTCTGTGTAAGTATACACATGTTAAGGCAGTCATTGCTGAAAAACCAACGACCAACATTGTCTGCATTAAAAAGCTGAAAAGCAACACAGAAATCTGACCCGTCTGTTGGAAAGTTGGCTGCACAAAGGCACAGCAGCAAAGCCAAACCAGTCCTCAAGAAGAAGATACAAGAAGATAGCAGTATATAAAGCATTAATATGCATTAAGTATACATTATGGATGAATACTCCGTCTGTCTTTGATGCAGGGAGATGTTAGCTTAAATGATGTTCCTTTTAAAACAGAATTAAGAGAGTTATTAATCTAACGTGACAAGTGTAACATGTTGTGGCCTCAAGTGCAAATTCCTGGTGTGATTTCAGGCTGTTGGAGAGACAGGAGACATATGGCTATTGTCTTTGGACACTGACGTATGTGATAATAATGAAAGCCTCAGCCAGTCCCAACAGTTTCTAGGTTTATAGTCTGGGAGTGCTACTTGGGATGAAAATAAAACCATTCACACAGCTACGAGCGCTTCTTCATTACACACGGGGTCAACAGCACACAAGAACAGTAACTGCTCTGATCTCTGTGGTAACGCTCCATGTGATTAAACCATGCAAAAAGCTGAGTAATCTTTTAGAAACATCTACTGAAGTGCTGACTTGAGCTGGCCCTCTGTTGAAACAAACCATCAAAGATGTGAAGGAAGAAATTACAGCCAGCTACATTGTTTGTTGTTTTAAACATTACTCCTCTATGCTATGAGTTTCCTAACTTAGCCATGAGAGCTATTTTAGAATGGACCCACAGCCGGCCGTGACATCAATCACAGGACAGAGAGCTACACTTGAAAAGACTTCAAACCCCTTTGAAAAAAGGAGCAGAACAGACAGAACCTTTCTTTTTTCATGACTTGATGAGGCCAACATATTCCGACATGAACGCTCCCTGAAGGACACATTTTACAAACACAGTAGGCCTGTTAGAAACCTGTCAGAGGTAGTAGTCTAGTCTATGTGTTCTCTACACCAGAGAGCAGAGGTCACCGACTGAGAATGTTGCTAAAAAAAGAGAAAACAACCGAATCGTACTCCTTCATTTGATACATGCACTGAATGTAACAGGAGCCATGTACAGTGAATATGAACAACTGATAATTACAGTTGCCACATTTTGCTCACTTTAATTGCTTAACTTTGATGTAGAAATGGGATGACGTGTGATGTAATGTGGTATATGATGTATACATGGCATATTAAGTATGTATGGTGTATATAATGTTCATAATAATTTGGAACTAAAGATGAAGAGACCTACAAGGAAATGTACTTCTCACTCCTTTTACCAGATTATTTAATGGTATTCTGCATGTAACTGAAAGCTATGTGTGCATTAAACCATTTCTTCCCCCTCCGTGACCCGAACTCTCAGATCTCAGACTCTCCAAAACCAAATGCTAGCAGACAGAAACAGAAACCACCTGGTTGAAGGGAGACGCACCAGCAGAAATGTCAAATATATAACATGCTGTTACTATAACAGGGCTGTTGCTTCTCCTCACCAACACATCACTGCCACTTAACATGACTGTGAGGTGTTGCCGTGTCAATGATTTCAGCAATACTGATACTGTACATCTTATCAGTAAGTAGTGTTGTGATGACACAAGCATATCGTGACATCTTGAAAATAAAATGATGATGTAATGCATAAAATGGCAAGATAATCCATTGCGCTGATCATTGTTTTTGAATTTGAATTTGTTTAAAACGTGATTTTGCATTAATTAAAAAAATATATATATATATTAGCAATATTGTAATCATATCACCCAGTTCTACATAAGAGCCTTACCATTCCCTTAGGTATTTTAGGATGTGTAGGTTCCCCCGCATTTTAAGGACCCTCCTGGAGGACTGATTTGTGGTGTTGCAGGTACAACTACAGTCTGGAAAACTACCTCTGAAGGCTTTTCATGTGTCGCGGTCCTAGTGGAACCACAAGGTGAGCACTGAGCACTGTGTACACACATTAAAAAGGTCTAAGGAGCCAAAAGGTAACAGGAAGCGTTTGCACTTGTCGTCTATACACCCTGTCAGGTAAGATGCAGAATCTTCCCGTGCCTGGGAATCACAGAAATACAAAAGCAAATGCACTTAAAACTGTTGAAGCAGTTGTCTGGTTGGACCAGTTCCAGCAGTTTCTTTAAAGTATAAGTATGCACGGCCGTACACACATTAAGCAGGTGCAGGTCCAACATGACTCTCCTGGTTTCCTAGAAACCATAAAATAGCTGGAATACACTGCATTGTATGTTTGACTATACTCTGGTTGAAAGAATGTGTGTGGACCGTTTTGTAATGTGAAATAAACCAGTTTTGCAACAATAACATCTTAGTTTCATCAGGTGTGTGTCGGGAGACTTAAACCTCATGACACAGCTTCCCCTGGGGCAGAGAGGCAATGTATCTGTACAGGTGTGTGTGCCTGTCTGTGTGTTTTATCACCATACAATGTGGTCAGCCATCAGCACAGGGACACAGACCAGCAACCTGTTCTAATGCCATCCCATATTTTCAGGAACCTACTGTTGCTTTTAGTAAACACAGGAGGACAGTAAGCAGTGAACACTAAACACAACTGTCCTGAAAGCAGCGGAGGCTGAACAGACATCTTCTTGTAACTTTATCACTCCATTGAAACGGTTCCTGAACCGGAAATGTCTAAATGTTGGTCAGGCATGCAACACTGGGATGTGCAGCTTCGGGTGTGACATGTGTAGATAGAAATAAATACTGAAAGTTGGACAATTAATGATTAATCTGATTCATTTTCATTTGTGGCATAATCGTGCAGTCGTAAAAAACTGTCTTTCGGAGTATTTTTGGAAACCACATTGAAAGAAGAAAGACGTCTGACTTAAAAGGTGCTAAATATGCGAGATTGGGAGCATTTCTATTGACTCCCAACAGCAGAACGGCAGCCATGAGCTAGCCAGCGGGGCACACTCACGTGCACTAACGTGCACTAAAAGCAGACAAGGGCCAGCCCGGCTGTGTCAACAAAGCACACAGAAGCTCGCATGAAAACACACACAGAGGGAGAGCAACTTCAGGTAGACATTATTCCATTATATCTTTATGGAGCAAATTGTTGTTTTGCTGCTATATTAATGCTCTGAATATCAAATGTAGCACCTTGAACTCTGAAAGTTTGTCCCTGAGTTCACATAAGCACAAAGGTCTCTTGTACACTGTTTGATGAGACATGGTGAGAAACTATTTGGAAAAGCACCCAGAACGTATCAGCAGCCCGGCTGAGGCCTTTCAGTCCCTCTGTCAGCGGTCCAGCAGAGAATCAGCGCTCAACAAGTGTCGGACTAGTAGCCGTCTGCATCAACCTGCTTAGTCCTCCACTTGTTATGTTCATCTGTACTCAGGTCTCTCTCTGAACAGAGATCTCACTGAGACTTCAGAAAATGGGTAGTTGTTGTAAAATTATCAACAATTATCAACAACATTTAGAAAGATACCTTTGGCGAAACATTTTAGAGAATGTGTTTTAAACAGCTTCCACTGAGGGCTGTGCCGAAGGCCCCTTCCTCCCTCCTGATGTAAAGCCCTGCAGGTGAGACAGCTCTTATCACAGCGGCGGGGTTGTGAGGTTCTTCTACACAAGCACATCTTTGTCTGCATGCGACTGCCGTCCAAACACATCTGAGAAACAGCATCAGCTGCTGAACAGTTCGGCGTAGCTCTTGCCCTCGGGAGGCCGGACTGACACACACTTCTTACAACAATGTTCTCCATTAGCAATGAGACAGGGTCCGTCATGTCAGGGGTATTCAGCTTGTGAATGATGTTCAGATTGGTGCTGAACTGAAACGTTTGATAGTTAATTAATCACTTACGGTATTTATTAATCTAAACATGCCAGATTTAGTCTGTTTGCAGCCTCTCGAATATGATTATGTTCTACTTTGCCTGTTTCATATTATTACAACATTTGAAATATTTGTATAGTGCTTCTGAACTAATCCTCCTCTTTCGCAAATTTAGGTAATTCAGGAGATATCTGATGAGAACATGAATTAAACAAAAAATATAAAAACTACATCCACAAAGGATGGAAGGAAAGAATGTATGTTTGTGCGTCGTTAGAATTATACCAACAATTACAGACTTTACCCAGCCTTCATTCACAGCTTTGCATGAGCGGACCTTTCAGAGATGAAAAGCCCTGTAGAGTCTGACTAAAAGACACAGAAGATGTATGCATGTGGTTGTGTGTGTGTGTGTGTGTGTGTGTGAGTGTGTGTGTGTGTGTGTGTGCATTGCAGAAGGCACAAGTGATAGCGAGAGGCCTCTAGATGGGATCAGCACACCGTTTGGGATTTATTAATTACCCTATGACAGCATGTGGTGTAAAGTAAACATTGCCAGTGGGACATTGGTCAAGAGAGGTGTAATGTCAAATGACATCAGTGGGATTTCTGGGAAATTGTGTTCAGACTGCTATAAGAGCAATCCACTCTGTAAAACTTAACTACACACCAACATCCGCCTTGAAAGCCTAATCTTGATTCATAAGTAGAACTGCATGAAGCAATAAAGTAATAAACAATAAGACAAAAAGACAAAAAGACTGGAGAACATCAGAAGAAGATTATGATTTAGTAGCATTATGTGTGCAAATGTGGAATCACAGTCTGTAACACCGCCTTTGGACAAACACACACTCACATACACTCGGGTCTATGCGTACAAACAAACTGATTTATGTCATCCAATGTAGACCATCACATGATAAGTGAGAACGGTACAGGCTGCAGGGACTGCTTCCAGGAAGCCGAGGTTATCTCAGTGACGATCACATGATGACAGGTCCTGCTGCTGCTGCTGCTGCTGCTGCACACATAAAGACTATAAGATCAATCGGGTTGCTAAAAAGGGTCACTCCGAACAATTGACTTCGAAATCCATCTTTATAAACTTTTATCAGCACAAATACATACAGAGGAGAAGTCAAGCTTGATTAAAACAAGCAGGGAAATGTGTCAAATAAATCTACAATTCATATTCCAGCCATAACATCAACATAATGACGGTTTGTTTAGCCAGTGGGACAAACCAGAAATTAGACAATGCTGGTTGCCATGTGAGTGGATACAGCCACTGAAAGGCTCCAGAGCGGTGCTCGAGTGTCCACTAACTGAGGAAGTGGACTTGTGGAGTGATATTACTAATGTGACGTTAAGATCCACCAAGAGAAAGACATGCAACTTAATGAGAGACCAATTGCACGGAGCTAGTGGCTGAGTATCGTAACTGCATTTTGTTAAGTAATCAAACAACTTGGTTCAGACCAACTCAGCAGCCCCTCAAAACCTCACGGATACAAACATTGTTTACTCCACCAGTGCTGTCTTTTTAAGTATAAGTCATTTGCGGTTAATATGCTTTTTTTAAATTGTTGATTTAACAGCAATTTAAAGCTGAACTTGACCTTTGCATCGAGGGAATTTAGACTCATATCGCAACTGAAAACGGCTGAAAAACACAGAGGCATAAGCCAAAGGTCTTTTGCATGTCTGCGCTGCGGTGAGGTTTCGTGAATCTGCGTTTTTCACCTGCTCTGACCTGAACTATGGGTGAAATGAGTTCCTAGTTGGTGCCGGCAAGAATGATTAACATGAGGGCCTCCATTTTGTACATTTGTGTCAACCTGAACACACACACACACACACACACAAACACACACACACACACACAGGAAACTGTTTCAAATGCAGGCTCCGACTTGAGAAATCTATGTCTCTCCATGGCAGCAATGAACGCAACTGTCTGTACACATCGTGTAAAACAACAGCTTCAAAATGTGACAAAATCTGTTGTCCGCCAGCTTCCCGCTTCACTTCAGCACATACACACCCTGAGCCAGCGCAACCCTCCCCCACCCCCTCCTCACCACCACCATCCCTCCCCCTCCCCTGGGCCCCCTTCAGCCGGCTGCATGTCTCTGGAGGTCGCCTCTGACGTCAGCAGCTCGACTGGGCAGAGTGCCAGCCCTGTGGGCCCTTGATGGATGCGGATGGTCTGAGAAACAGTGTGTGTGTGTGTGTGTGTGTGTGCGTGTGTGTGTGTGTGTGTGTGTGTGTGTGTGTGTGGAGCGCACGGAACCGACTTAACTCGGACCGCTCAAACACATCTAATGACCCGTAAACACCCGACAGGCTCGTTCCCTCTGCCTTTCTTCTATCTATCACACACACTGATGATTAAAAGACACACATGTGAAGATGAGTGATTTGTACTGCATATGGCCGGGATAATAAATACAACCTGCAGAGGCACACGCTGGTTATTCCTGGGTCTTTAAGAAAAAAAGGTTTTCGATTTTCAAGCGCAATAAAAGCCAACGACTGACGTTGCTGCAGCTCTCTGTGGTTGACTAGTCGGGAACTCATCAGATTATGGAACTAAACAGTAAATACATTTAACCAAAGCAAAATATCCCAGAAATGACAACTCTGCGTCAATATCCTGGAATCCGCTGATCCAATCATTATGTCACAGTGATCCAGAGAGCTGCAGTGTGTGTGTGTTTCCATGTTTGTCCCCTCTGCGTGTTTATGTGTGTGTGTGTGTATGTGTGTGTGTGTGTGTGTGTGTGTGTACCTGCAAGCCTGCTGCTGGTCTTCCTCTTCAGCCATCTGTCCAACGTCTCTGCGCTCACACTCTCCAACACAAAGTCATCCAGCATCTGCGGGTGAAGCGAGAGGTAGGCCTTCACTTTCTCATCTGTCAAGCCTGAAAAGCACAGAAATAGAAACGTATTTTAGCTCAAGCACAACATAGCTTTATTATGACTAATCAAAGTGTACAAAATAGAAAAAGATATATATTCTGGGAGACTTTGCACAAAATAATGAAAAATGCTAGAAAAGCATGGAGGAGAGAAACACAAGCTATAAGAGGATGGAAACGTCATATGACACGCTGCCAACGGCCCACAGTGTTCCAGACATTCCCCCAAACAAAAGGCACAAACTAGAAAAAGCCGAAGGTCATCCCTTTCTCGCAGCAGCGCCTATGTTCCAGCTAAAGCTGTCGGATAGCCGGGCTAGCTCGCTTATGTTTACTGTAAATCTGTGTCTCCAGGGATAGAAGCCCCCAACAGAGGCAGCTGGATAAAGGAGAACTTGATTGTGCTTAATAGGCAATTAGGTTCTTGAGAGCTCGCTAAGTGCTGCTGTTTACTGTCTTTGTTGTCAAAAAAGCCATTTGCCAGACCATCGTTGAGGGAAAGTTGTTTTTAATACACCCGCTGGCGTCTGAGAGGCCGTCGTGATGCACTGGGAAACCATCATGTTTAGGTCACTCACACAAATGGAGTGTGCTTCTAAAACAAAGGCTTCTGTCTAAATTCAGCCGCGAGACATAATCACACCATGAGACCGCAAACTCAATGCTGACATGAAATGCAACCGAATATAATCATTCCTGGTAAAGAAAAGCAAATTCCACGACTGGGCCGAATTTACATTTTAAGGTATGGCACACAGTAATTATATCTGTTAGCAGATAAGGGTAGAAAGCAGGCCATTGGATTCAGACAGCACAGATCTTTTCTTTTTTTTTCTCACAAAATGTCTGGTTATCAGCAGTATCTGTGGAGCCTCCCTTCAAGTGTGAAGCACAGGAGGACACACAGCTGGAAGGCAGGTGTTCTGCAGTCAGACACAACCATACATACACACAGCATGAAAATATTACTACGTGGTTTGTCTAAAATCCTGTATGATATCAGGGTAATTAATGGCTGCAGACTCTGTGGCACAGACCTGACTGTTGTGCCAGATGACAAAATAAAACCAGATGCAGGAGATAGAAGCATCCACTTCAGCTGCAGGTAACTCTTGTATGTATTTACAACGTGTTTTAAAACTTGCACTTAAGGAAAAGCAATTCATTTTATTTTTATTCTGGTAAACAGTCTGAGCTGCCACCTACGACCTTTGATCTATTCGCCCTGAACACATAATTTGATCTTCAGTACAATGGATCATCTGCTCAGTGTGTAAGTGTGTCTGTGTGTGTATATAAGTGTGTCCGTGTGTAGGTCGAGCAGGCTTGTGGTTGCAGGCAAATAAGGCAAACAGAGGTGGGGGTAAGTTTGAGCGGTGGAGGACGCTGCGGTCTGACGATGTCCAGACACGAGACACAGATCTTCAGGAACGGAACGCCTCACGAGACTCCTGGCCAGCTCTGACGCACATCGGCAGAATATGGCTTAATAAATCAGAGAAAGTTAAGGGGGGGTGGGTGGAGTTGTAAGGGACAGAAAGACACACAGAGAGGAGTAAAATGGAAGCGCTGCAAAATACCCTCACAACTTTGTCCTATTTGAAACAAAGAAGGCACTGTGACAATATAAAAAATGAAAAATAAAACACAAGGAGGCTGTATCAATTTATGAATACAGGTTTTGTGTCGAAAATTATTTAGCTATCATATGTGTGCACATGAACAGAAATAGTCAAATGTCCTATTTCCATGGGGCAAAATCAAATGACAGTGCTTAGAATTTGACTGTGGGCATATACATGGTTGCTATAATGGTCCTGGGTACATCCCTGTGCTTACAATTACCAGCTTGCACGAAAGAAAGAGCAAAGCTCCTCTAGAACGGCCACTATTCATTTCTGACCCATAACTCCACCCTTAACTTTGGCTTTGGCTGATGCACTTTTAAAAAGTAGAAGAATATGGATTGAAAGTGTGACCACATTTCAGTTTTTACTAACATCATAGGAATATGTCAAAACTAACCAGTACAAGGCTTATAACTGCGTAAAGCATAAGGCTGGCCATATTCATTATTGTTGTTATCGTCAACATTCTGTAAAATGATTAAAACCAAAATAATGTGTAATAATAAACATTATTCAAACAGGAGTAAATAGTTATAACATGTTTGTGCTCTAATGATTATTTCAGGAAGCAAAATCGTTGGTTGGTTTAGATCTTTTCACTGTACTTGACATATCCTATTAAACTATGTTATGAAGGGTCAATGTAATACAATATCATGATGCATTAACGGAAGCCTGTGCACGTGACAGGAAAGCCTTCAAGGGTCGACTTCCTCTCAAGCAAATGTAAGAGCGTTGACGAAATGATGGCACTTTTTTTCTGAAGATTCTTGATACTTTGTGTCAACCTTACAGACTTTCCTTCTGGTTCCTTCTTAAGTCTATGGAGCCACAGCTCAACCTAATGTGACCGCAGTGACACTGTGCTGTGGGATATGCGTCAGTGTCCTGGGCCTGTGAGTCCGACGGCGAAGCAAAGGTGCAGCCAGATATGTCCCACATGCTGTGGTCCAGAATGGTTAACCCCACTGGGAATCACATGTGCTCTCTCAATCAGGAGGGAGAGATGGCTGTGGTAGAAGCAAACTCTCGGTGACTGGTTTGGCCAGAGTTTTTTCTTCTTCTTTTACCTCAGTAAAATTTCCTTCCCGCTCGGGCCAATGCTGCTGAAGACAATGGCGTCATCAAGACAAAATAACACAATGTCTGACACGTCAAAATGAACAAACTAAATATGTCCAAATCCTCATCATCCCAAGCCTTCCCATGATTACAACATGTACATGTCTGTATACTGGAGGATGTGCAAAGACTGCGGCCCCCTCCAATGGTCACAAGATACATCTCTGTGGTGGCAAGGTTCTTGATCGGGTGGGGCACAAACTTGTTTCAGACATTTGTCTTCATAATATGGAATTTTCGAAAATCTTTTTTTGTGAAATATTTGGCCTTGAACTGTTATGTAAATGGTCCCATCTGTCACACGCCAAAAGGGATGGGAACCACTGGTTTAGTCTTTTACAAATTGTTGTATTTTAGACATTTCTCATGTTTTTTATTTTATATACAGTCTGTATTTGCTTTGTCAGATAAATGCAGTAGAGAAACAAGTATACTATTTCCCTCTGAAATATAGTGGGGTAGATGTCTAGCATAAAATAGGAACATCTATGTAAAGTAGAAGTTCTTTCAGATTGTACTTAAATACAGTGCTTACGTACTTCCCACCTAAATGAGTTTGAGTCTAAATGAAGGCGCTCATTCAGACAAAAATATAGGCGGGAAGCAGCTCGTTGTGCAGCATGTTTGAGTTTGAGAGCAGCCCAGTTAGCAGAGATGTTGGTGCCTGACTCCAACTTGGACTTCCTGTGTAAAAACTGAAGTCTGAGTTCATGTTCAGTGAGGTCTTGTTGCATAACACTTATCTTGACTGCAGCACACCACACCCTGGGACTGGGAAGGGAAGGCCAAACCAGTCTCAGTCTGTCTGGGTCTCTGGGCTCTCACATCCAAGTTTCAGTATACACATGCTCCTGTTTGGCGGCGAATGTATTTACAGACAGCCTGGGTTGGGCACCTTTATTGTGTGTGGCACCAGATTGTGGTATCCATGTGGAATTTTAGGCATCGAGCACGGTCTGATATGTGCTTTAAATAAATATTATTTCATGCTTTATTAGTATAGGAACCTTTAAAGTATTGAGATGAACATTAGCTTTGAAACCTGACGCTGAGTCAGTTATGGTGAGATCTCATTTGAGTCACAAAATGTCCTCAAAAAAACAGGTGAACATTTATCAATGACACATGAGAGGGAAAACCCTGAGTGTTTCTGACGCTACATCTCTTTATAGGAAGCTCCTGAATGAAAAGGAAAAGGAAAGAAACCCCAGTGAAGCAAGCCACCATTTCATGTATCCACTAGTCTGTCCTTATTCTACCATTAACATTATGTTTGATTTAAGCCTCCACAGCGCTACGGTCTTTATCTGAGGGCTGACAAACAGTGATGGGGGATGCGCTGGACGCCTTCACCGGCTGAAGTTATAATGATGGAGGATCAACATTGTTTGTCTACAGTCGGAAAAAACTCTTTCCAAACTAGAACGCTGCAGAAAGTGCAGATCTCCGCCAGGTGTGTCTGCAAAGACCACTGCTGTATTGTGTGATTGAATGATTTAACCCACAATTGGCCCACTGCAGGTCTAGACACCAATAAGCGGTAAGGCCCAAGTCGTAAAACACACTCCATTCAAACGCAGGCAATCGCCTCAAAGTCTTCATGTGAGACACGTCATACAGTCTTGTCAAAAACAAAATCAAAAACACCAATCTGTCTGCCCGCTGAACAGCGTGAGAGGACCAGCAGTGAATGTACTGGTCGTTCTATTAGCTGTTAGCGGTTAGCCATACACACTTGAGAAAACCATACAAGTGAACCACAGAGCTGCAGCCGATACTTCTGCAGCAGTGTTTCTACCGGCGGTTTTGTTCGCTGTTCGCCAAACACACTGCAAACCGTTATTCCCTCCCTCTGAGGGCATAGTAGCAGATCGGCAGCACTCAGCTGTGTCATCACTAGCGGCCTCTACCGAGTAAGAGCAAGGAGAGAGCAGTCAACAGGCAGCCTGTGGCATTGGAAAGCAGGCACTAACATGTGTGTAAAATGGTCCTTGAGCATGCAGCCATAACTGGTCACCAAAAATATTATGCAGTTTACTGCAGTAGAATGCCAAATTGGCCGTGGACAGACACAGAGGTGCACACTCACTCATTGTCATTGCACACACGCAACCGATAGCCTGATCCTCTGGCGGAAATAACATGTTCCATGAATAAAATGGTTAGTTTGAGGTGTGAGGGTAGGGAGTGTTCACTTTAAGGTCAGAAATGGCAGGTGCAGGTTGTTGGATGCAATATGCACATTGGGGGAAAGAGCAGTTTAATAAGACTTCTACGCTAACAGAACATTGAGGCAATTGAAAGGAAAGTGGTTACTGTAGTTGAGAGTGAGGTGTTACTTATCTTGACCTGAGTTATTTAGGTTACCAGTATTTTATGCACAAAAGTGCAACGTAAAGGAGCGAACTTCTGGAGGGACTGCTTGTTTAATTGAAACAATAAACTCACATATGCAGATAAAGGAACATTATAAGAGCTCCTGTAAACAATGGCCAGCTCCAGCCGATCTCCATCACTCATCTCTATTTCCCATGAAGCAGTTGGCCCTCTGTGTGACAGTGTCTGAATAGAAGTTAACGTGTGTCTTCAGCGCTCCGGTCAAACGATGTCGGGCGGCAATGTCAACAGCAGAGGCTGACCCCGGCGGTGCTGATGTTCAGTGAGCAAGATGTTACTCCTCTGCAACACATAGATGCAAAATGCACATGAGAGAAAAAGGGAAAAGACCACTTCTCTCGCAGCGCACTCCTTCTGGCAGAGAGTCAAGGGCGAGCTGCCAAGGTACTACTTTTCACTTTCCTGACATGAGGCTGAGGCAGGAAAGGGGAGGTAGGGGAGGGGGAGTGCGTGCGTCAGCAGGTCCGCCTGGGACTCCCTTGCCAGGAGGTGGGAAGAGCATGTGGTTCTTATCTTATCTCTGGGCGGGCTGGAGCACAGCGTCCAACACGCACATTCAGTGAGCGGCAAAGAGGAAAAAAGACTGAAGATGAAAACGCTTTGACTCCTCTCCCAGTGCTCAACTCATTTATTCATGGCGCCTGTGCCGGTGAGCCTGTGTGTGTGTGTGTGTGTGTGTGTGTGGAAATGCAGGTGAACACACACACACACACACACCACATTCCACAGTAGCCAGGGGTAAAGTGACTGGTATGGCTCAATCAATAGTCAGCCATTGAAAAGGTGTCAAATTAGGAAAACGTTGTTTCCCCTTGGACTTTAACTGCAGTCCGATCACTTCCAGAGACACGCCCCCACACATGGTGAAAACAAACACCGCTGCACAAACATGCACACCTAACACTCAGGAGAGACTGAGAGGTGGAGATTTCCATGGAAATGTAATTTGCATTATTTCCACCTCCATGGTCCAGGTCATTAGATGTAAAGGGTAAGGGCTATAAATGGCAAACTGAGATGTAGATAAGGTATGTCCCTTGATCCACAGCCTAATAGTGTGGTCACGGGGAAGCAGCAACTCTCCAGCTGCAGTTACCGAAACATCGCGGGTCGACCTTCACCTTCAACTCACGTTATTCACTCAAAAGTTCCTTGTGCATTCCCTGAAAGACAGCCAGAGGCGGTAGATCACGCAGCCGACGACAGCGGGCCTCAACACTAAAGCTGCAGTTGCTGCCTTGGAGTTTACATCTCACTCAAAGTGATGGTTTGATGTAACGCTGCCTCTGCCCCCCACCCCCTGAGCCACATCAGTGACCAGGGGTCATGTTCCCTGCTGAACATCTGGACTGATGCTGAACTCTGCAGCCGCTCTGCAGAGGGGCCAATGGGGACCCGGTAATGAGAACCACAGATCTGTGCGTCCTCTCCAGCACCCTGTTCTTTTATGAGCCTTGACATGAGGACAAGCTGTAAAGAAATCTACACGCATGTGGCCTTTTCCCATCCCCTCAGATACCAGCCCACGGCAAGCTGACGAGGGGTCAATGGACGCCTTGAGGAGAATGTCATCTGTCTCAACGCTCAGCTCGTGCACTGTGCCCTGGCACTGATCCAGTCCCGCACAGATCTTGACATAAAAAAAGGGTTCAAACTGCATTACACGCTAATTTTCTTTGGCTTGAATTCCCTGAGAGTTTAAACACTGAAGACAAATCACAAAGAGATTATTTGGCATGTGCTCAGCCTGGTCTGGAATTAATTAGCCATTCAAATTTCAATCATGCATTAATTTTCATATTTATTCACATCAAGCACTATATGTATTTATATATTCAGTGGCTATGCTGAGAGGAGTCCTCACTATGAGAGTAGCACGCGGTGGGGCAGGAAATGTCCAGCGTGAGCACTTCCTGTCTGACAATAAAGCCTTCTTCACAAAGTTAAGCAATTCGTTGTCAACCAATTGGGTTTGAAAATGCCTGAGAGATCACATTAGGGCTGACCCTGACTGACCTCTGAATCTGAGCACACTATCTACAAACAATGCACAAAAACATGCACACCCGTGCTTATTTTTCTGCTACGTGAGGTTACAAACAGCTATTAATAATATCCCAGGACTAACTCACTGCTTAGAATCACATGAGGAACCAGACGTGAATGAGCCAACACATTGTCTTTAACCAGTCCCATTTCAGCAAGGACAGACAATGAGAGATAAACAGATAATAAAAAGCCTTATGTAGCCTATAACACAAACATATATGTGCTCATGTGTTTCTGTGGTCAAAAATAATAAACTTATTATTAAGGCAAAGAGTGTGTACAATTAATCTTACATTTAATCTAGATTAATTGACAGCTGTATGATATACCATTACAGCATGAATGTGAGCCATGACACTCACATAATGAAAATTACAACAAAAGTGGAAGCAGGTGGTAAATGATTAACCTTTTCTCTGTTCAATGTATATCGTGAACGCCTTGTTTATAGTGTTAGAAAATAGTACCAGACAATTAAATATAAAATAAGATAATCCATTGTTAGTCCCACAGAGGACACATTTGCAATTTGAATATTTAGTCAGCTGCAGCTACAGTTGTTTAGTTCATTCAAAAAGGTTGGAAGTTTTGTGTATTCTCACATTTCTGTCCTTTTTTGGTCAGTATGAGTGTGGGATACCTACAAACTGTACCTCAATAATACATTCCATGACTGCAGTTGACTGCTATGTGTGTATTTTGGCATCACTCAGTATCCCAGGACCCAAACTGCTAACTGGTTATTATAGGGTTGCCTAAAGGTCACCCGAGGTGCCACTTATACAGATGGAACCACTAACAGTGCTATTCATGTGGCACACAGACAGAGTAAGTTACAATCACAGACATTATAAATTACAATACCTCCCAAAGTAGAAGTTCCAACAGCAAAAAGAAAATTGACCACTGAGTGGGAAATATATTAAAGGCCAATATTTACTAACAATTACAAATACATTCACTAAACTTTTTGGCTATTATTCTGGCAGCAATATATTCTATAATATATTCTATAATTTTTGTATTGAAATAATTTTTTTATTGGAATAATGTTAAATTACGGAGTGTAGCAGCCACTGACAATACAACATAGCAACATTATAAAAAAAGCAGAACAGCTGACGCAAAAGCCATAATGAATTGTCAGACAAAAAATGCTGTGGAATGAGACACCATTGAATGTTGCATGAATATACAACTCGTAGTATTGCAATGAATAATACAAATATTTGTTAATATAGTTGTAAAAACAAAAGTAATTTCTGTAGGAAGATGAATCCTGAACCATAGCCTTGAACTCATATTCTTGCAGGAATATTCTTTTAAATGTAATTTAAATTTGACGTATACAAGGAGTGGGCTAAATCGCATTTACACTGTCTATCCTCACTCCGGCCAAGCTGTGGACTTTGCTTCTCTTTTTGATGCCTCGTCTTATTGCAGCACCGCGGACTGTCCTCCTCCTCGGTAGACCGGACAGCTCATACCCGAGATGGGACTCATAAAACCGCTCATTATTTGATGAAAAGGGGCTGAAGAGACACACACTACTTTGTCCGTATTGCAGTGCTGTCTGGTCCCCCTCAACTGAAGTCCCCACCCATCTAAATCAGCTATCAATGTCATTCATAAAGTTGGGGAGACACATGGGCAAATAACGAATGCCTGCACGACCAAAATGTTCTCACAATAAAAGCTTGTTTATACTCCGCGTACATTTCAGTTTGGGTTTTGTTTCACTCTTTAACAGTGTTTAGTAAAAAAACAACAACACATACTTGCACCCAGGAAACAGTCCGTTAACCTTCTGAAACAGCTTGTTGAAGACGGACCATCTTCCATGTCGGATTGTGAGCGCAGGAGGAGAGAGGAGCCACGGAGAAAAGTGCGCCTCTGCAGCTGCAACTTGGTGCGTCTCGGCAAAAACCAAAACTATTCCAGTACGCGTCGGTCTGATGGTGTCCTCAATGCTTCAGGCTGTGCACGGTTTTGGAAGGGCAAGAAGAGCAGTGTGCTGCCCCCCCCTCCACCAGCGCTATGACCCAGCACCGCTGGCCGAGGTGTAGCTACAGTCGGCCCGCCTCCTCGGCGTGGTGGCTCCGCTGTGGATGTGCAGCAGCAGACTGGGGGAGCGGAGACGACGACGCATAGACACAGAGGCACTGGAGTAAAAAACACACGCACACACGCGCGCTCACACGCGCACACACACACACACACACAAACACGCACACACACATGCGCGCGCGCGCACACACGCACACACACGGGGAGAGAGGGAAAGACAGGAGCGCGTGTCAGGTCAACCACAGTTATCTAGCACGACTTCTGCTTTATTTTTCAAAGTAAAAGCCCAAACCACTGCATGATGACTGTGTAGGGGTGTCCTGTAAGGAATACTGCAATGCACGTAATGACAAGAATGTAAGTAGGTCAGGCAATAACTTTCAGGGATTTCCTGTAACCGTGCAGTTGTGATGCCTATGGCTAAATTGACCTTTAAATATACTGATTTATTTGGCTTCCTGTAAACATTCACAGATACCATGACAGAGCGCTTATAAATGTGTCATCGCCGAAAAATCCCTGATACTCAAAGATTACATTCATTCATTCATCTTAACGGTTATTTTGAAGGGTAAATCGTCCTCGTTTCCGGTGTTTTGCGCACACTTGACGCTACTGAACTGCAGTTCCCGTCCCTGAATGTGGCTGCGTAAAGGGGCCGAGCCATATAACCCCAGTGCTCTCCAGAGTCACGCTGTTTCCTGAGCCACAGCTCAGTGGTCAAGGAGGAGACACTAGCCTCCACATCTACAGCATGGCAGGACAACTTAATGCAACGTCAACTTTCGCATGCAATCATTCAAAAAGGTCCAGCATATTGCTGTCATATGGATGTGCCATTTAGCAAGGCACTGAATTCCGTCCCTAACCCCTGACCTCCTCCGCAGATAGCGAGAGTTAAAAACAGAGATCAATCTGTAGTCAGATTATTGGGTACTTCCATGCCAAATTGTATGCATGGCTAGTATTCAATACACATTCAGAACAGTCCCTCTTATATAGCAGGCAAAAAGTAATCTTTCTGGAAAAAATATAAATGTTTACGAATACATTTATGAAGCTGAAAACACTTTAATTGTGGTGCAGCATAAGGGAAGCATGTACAGAAAATACAAACAATGTGTGTATGTGTGAGAGTGAGCCAGCAAGCAGGGGCCGTCTAAAGTTTACTATAAACAACGATCATACCGAGGTCTAATTTGTGTCTTATCTATCTTCAGATTTACCATAAAGTTCTTTTGTCTCAAGTAAATAAGATTTGTCTTTCGGCCTATTTCTGGGTCACTGTTGATATTTCAGTTCCTGACTTGAAATATCTGCAGATAATTGTATTTACTAAAGGAATGTATTCAATAACATTTACATAAATTACAATTGTAAATATTGCCTTGAATTGGCACAATGAAATACATCCATGTGGTCCATTCCTTTAGCAAGAGCAGTGTGTAAACCTTTTCTGAAAAAACTGCACATCTGCAGTGCAACTAAATATTTGGACTACAGTTATAATTCTATACTAATAATAACCAATCCCATAAACATAACTATACAAATAACCTAATTAACCTAAAATTGAGGTCAACCAGATGATACATTCTGCACAGAGAAAAATAAATAGAAGCTGAATACACAGATACAATTATAAGAATGCTGAACAATGATTTGGATTATCCAAAGTAAAGATTAGAAAATGGCACGATTGTGGTATAATTACCCCAATGCAAGTTTTCTTTTTCTTTTCAGAGTCAAGTGTTAGTCACAGGATTTCCTGTACCTCTTTAGCTGTCTGTGACGTCTTTAAGGCCACGTGCAGTTCCTGTTAACTGTGCAGTTTCTGCCTTAAAGCTACCGAGCAATGTATCACCACCAATCTTTATATTTCTGCTAATAATATCCATGTAGAAAAGAGACAATATCAGAGCAAAACAGTCCCGCTAGGGAAGTCATTGTGTGCCATACATTGCAAAACTACAGACAAATTAGAGCATACATAAAGATCTTAGATCAGTTTAATGTAAAACAAAATATCACTTCATATCAACACAGGGTATGGTTCCCGATTAAATCAGTACAAAATAAAAATATGTGTGAATAGTTTAAGTGAGGATCCCACATCAAGTTCTAATGAAATGAGCTGTGTATCTCTGCAACCTTTGTAGATGAGTGTTCGTGTTATCAGTGCTCACACTGCACATCAACAGCTCTAAGTCGGCAACATGATACAGTATACAGTGTGCCAGACTCCCTCATGGCCACAGCATATACTGATCATATCAGGAGGGAGGGAGAGAGAGAGGGGGGGGGGGGGGGGGGGAGAGGGGTGACGGGTTGCGTCAGTCTGCGTGCTATCAATCACTGGCATTCCTACGCTCTCGAGCAGCTGGTCCATTCAAAGGTATAACATAATGGGTTCTCTCCAATTTCAGCCTGAGGAGAAAAGCCCTTAAAATGAGGGATGCATCTTACAGTACCACATCAGTTTATTTCACATGTACAATGCTGCCTTGTGATTATTTAAAGTGTAATAGTAATGCAATAAAACATGCATCTGTTCGTTTGTAATAATAATCTAATCATCATTAATGCCCAGGAATTTGAGAGGTTAAGTGAAGGGCACGCTGAGGGGAAAGCCAAATAAAAACATCTATTTAGGTGAAATAGAACCATTAACATGCAGCAAATTGTCAGCCGTTAATAGATACACATCCTTTAGATTTTGTCCTGAAAATTAACATACCTTTTTATCCCTTTTATTCCAGTAACATTAATGGTATTTTACTCTGTGTTATGAAACTAATGACAATAAATAAATAAAGGAGATTGTTGTCAAATAACGCAAAAAATAAATGAGGAGCTCGGAGTTGAAGAAGCTCCCTCAGGGTTCACCTCTGTGGGTCCTCCCTGCACTTCAAGTAGCTTATGTACGGGAATTTAGATCCAAGACAAATGCTTCAAAACATTCCCAGCAAAGTACTTGACTGGACGTTTATGAGCTTATGTGGGACAATTACGAGTGGAGAACTTATAGAGAAATGCAGTAGATCACAAGGGATGCCACAACTCTGTTTGTGACCCACCAGTGAACCCTTCTCTGCTCACCGAAGTGGCAGAGCAACCACTGTCAAGTCTCAATGGTTATTACATAACACGAAGTGCACTGACCAGTGTGACCTGTCAAACCAAAACCACATTTCAACTATGTTTTGTTAGCCCAATTGGCATGAAATATAAATATAGATTGCACTAAAGTTACAGCTGTATTTTGCACCTTGCACGTAAAAATGGCATGCATTCTGTTTTAAGACACACAAGTCTTATGTTAGAAATGATACAGATGCAACAGCACATTTTGATCTGTCACCTGTACTATTTTAAGTACACAAAGCAAACAGCATTTTGTTAGGGACGCATTGTTGGTTGCTAGGCATCTCTGGTGGGAAGGTGACCCTGACATTTTAAGATTTTGATTATACATATATCCAATTACATATCCTTTTTTCCATTCCATTCCATTATACAAGCCGCTTCTCCTATTTAGGGGCGCTGGAGCTGATCCCAGCTGACATTGGGTGAAGGCCGGGTTCAAAGCCTGGACAGGTCGTAGTCTATCTCAGGGCACATATAGACAGACAACCATTCATGCTCACATTCACACCTATGGGCAATTTTAGAGTCTCCAATAAACGTGAGCTGCATGTCTTAGGACTGTGGGAGGAAGCCGGAGAACCCGGAGGGAACCCACGCTGCCACGGGAAGAACATGCAAAGTCCACACAGAAGGATCGGGGATCAAACCCGGGTTTTCTTGCTTTGAGGTGACAGTGCACTACACCACCGTGCAGCCCTTATTCAATTACTTTTAATTTTAAATGGTGGTAATAATGTAGTCACAGGAGCACATTCAGTTGTATCGTCTCTAACACATTTTAGTATGTTACTTCTGACTATTAATAGTTAAAAATCCTGCATTGTCACCCACGTAAAAGTGTGTGTTATTATTGAAATGTATGTAAAATATGAAAATTTGTATTATTACTTCTCTGTCAACGGACACACTGATATCAGCACTCTGCACACAGCAGAGAAGCGAACACATACACATAATAACACACAGGATGTAAAGTTCACCTTAAATACGACCACTTTGTATCAGACAGAATGTTTAAATGATATATATTGTTAATTTTCACAATATTCCTGCATATTATACCTCGATCATTTTTGCCCGTATTTTCTCAGCAAGAGCACATTGCTTTCTCCAACCAACAGTCCAATCGCTATCCAGACACAGAAATGTGTAATCCTCACATTTGAGAAGCTAGAATCATTTCAGGTCTAATTAACTGTTGGGTAATTTCATTTTTAACAGTCATCATATTTTCTAAGCTCATCACAAATTTCATTTAAATATATAAAGCTTTTGTTTAAATTCCATGTAACTTATAACTAAATAATTGGGAGTAAAGTGTAACATATTTCCCTCTCACATGTACTTGAGCAGACGTAGATTACGTTAAATTTTTATTAATGTATTGTACTTGAGTACATTTGTAACAGTCCACCATTGGTCCTTGTTGATTGTGCTTCATTAAGGATAATGTAAACATCATGTATTTACAGAAGACCATAGATCATAGGCAGACACGTTGGCCAACAAATGGATTTTGCGGCTCAACGTGCATCATAGCATCTATTTACTTGATTGGAAACAGTTGGAATAAATGAACTAAGCAACGACAGATCCAAGAAAACCTCAAAATGTCCGCCAGGGTCCTCTCCGGCTGGATCTGTATCAATCTGGAAAGGCAGTGCGCAGACTTTCCTCTGGCAACATTATCCTGCCACCAAAACCCATCTCCATCTGTGAATCATACCAGAGAAATGTATTGAAACATAAAAGGTGATGATGAAAGAAGGTGAAATCTCATGAGTCTTAACATGTGTGTCACATGTACAATGTTCCTATGGCTGTTGGTGAAAGTGCTGCTTCACCACAGTCCTCTTGGGGATCAATAGCTGACTGAAGAGAGAAGTGGTCGGCAGCCATGCCTAAACCGTTCTCCCCTCTCGGCTGTTTTTAGCAAACATCCTCCTGATGACTCCGGCCTCAGTCTCCGTACATAAGAGCTGCACATCTTCAGACGTGTGTGTGCTTGCTCACACGCACCGACGTACCCCCCTACCCCGACATTAAAGACCTCATCCACTTAAGCACATTTCTGATTCAAAGCACTGTACAAGCTTTTTGCACTCGGCACACACACACACACACACACACACACATACACAAACACACACACACACACACACACACACACACACACACACACACACCCCAGATGTAAGTGAAACATTTACAGATCACATGCAAGAACACACAAACATGAACATACACAGGAGCATAGTTACATCCACGTAGGCACACACACGCGCACACATCACATGCGGCAGACACACACCACAGAGACTTCCAGTCCCCTCCCCCCAACTGAATAGTCTGTTCTGACAATCCACAGGACAGCCGGAGCATTGACGTCAGAGGCAGGCCCATGAAAATACAGGGTCCCTGGGGGGCTGAGGGAGTTATGCACATCTTCACAGCTTGGCTCGCAACTAGTTCAACAACCAATGAGCATATTACTGTCTCTGTTTACTCTCATTTGTTGAAAAATTAAATCGTAAAAAAAAGGAGTTCCACATTTACACAAAGCCTGGCATGCACACATTTGCATGCGACTGCAATGCGGATCATCTGAAATGTGACGTCAATGGACGTCATTGCTCTGTGATCCATTAGGACAAATGTGAGATAGGTGCATAATTTAGGTTAATGGAAACACAAATCACCGCACATCATTGCCTGCCCTCTGTCGTCTTAATAATTGCTATTTTGAATAACTGCTGTCAGATTGTCGTATATTAGATCTACCCAGAGGAAAGGTTTGTTTCTCCCTCAAACGTCCTCACAGTCCCAGGAGAGAAGATGACATCTTGTTTACCGCTCAATGTTCTGAACCTCTTTCTGTTTTTTCTTCTTCTAAGACATCATTAGGACATCAGAGCCATTAATCTCATTGTTCTCTTCTGTTCTCCTCCTCACACCTTTTCTGAGATTGACATTATGTAACATTGTTTATGTTTTTTTTGTGTCTGTAACCACATACAGTATGTGTTACTGTGGTCTTTGATGTGTTCTTGTAAAATAAAAGATTCTACACAAATAAATAAAAAAAGGTCTTATTTAATCTTGGTCTGCATAGATAGAAAGCCGGATAGAATATTTAAGGCAATCTTAGTGATACAGAAGATTGTCACTACAATAAAGGTGCATTCATCTGTGTGTTAAACATGGAATGGATATAAATTGAATATTGTTACAGTTTGAATAAAGTCATAATATATAAATAAATGTGTAAATGTAAATGTAAATGTGGATCTTTAATTACATTTTTTTCTTTAATTTCCAAATGAAATACATTTTACACAAGATAATTCCTAAATTCTTAAATGCTGTTGAATTCCTCTCTGCATTCTGCACTCTGTTTGACAAAATACAATTGGCCCTATAATGGTTGCAATTAACCAATTTAATTCAATCAAAATTGATCAGCATGGTGATTAACAAACATACCATACCTAACTTGTGCTGAACTGCGTATGTATTATGTCATTTTTGTTATATATTTTTATGCTGCAAGTACTCTTAAGTAATTCTGTCATTACCTTGTAGCATGTTGTAGCTTGTCGCTGCTGTTTCTTTCAGAAAATGGCAACCGGGACCAAAAGGGAGAATACAAGAAGGCATGAATGCATTAGAGGAGAAGCTTTTCTCTGCATTGATGTGGAGTCACCACAATGCAACAAAGTCTCTGCTGAAATTGGTGACAATGTCCACACAGAGAGTGTTGGATTACCAGGACCACGACAATTATCTTTAATGGCTGGTCAAAGGGATCTAGTGGATCCACTGTGAATGTACAAGAGGAGAGGGGAAGGTGAGTAGAGCAAGTAAAGGGTGGTCTCAGTTGACTTAAACCTGTGTTTCTCGTGGCCCTCTAAAGTGTGGTAGAATTATTGGGTTGAACCAGAATGATTTAAAACCAGATGCTACTTGGAATGTTTCAATTGCCCAACATAATCTTTGATGGTTTCCTCCTTGTTGCAATTAAATAAAATCTGGATCCAAGCTCTCAATGAGATCCAAATGTACACATTAAACACTCATTTATAAGTGACGCTCAACCTCTTTACAGTGAGGCAGAAATGGGCCAAAATAAGCCATTCTGTAGTGGCTGCTTGGAGTTTGGTAGCTGGCAGGAGTCCATCTGAACTTGATTCATGGGCATCTTCTCAGTGGACGTGTAGGCCTGAGCCAGTACAATAGAATCGTAAAAAAGACAGGATGTTTTTTTGTCAGCATTGTCTCACTGTGTAGATTACACAGCAGGGTTACATGGTGTGTCTCCTAGTGACCAAGGGCAAGTGTCCACTCAAATACCTTTGCTCTTCAGTTGCCTGCACTGCAGGTGCAGCACTGGCTTGTCAACAGGAAACGGGGTTGATTAAATGACTGATCATAATTGACACACTGTTGTTTATTTCATTATGGTGTATTTTGTGATAGAGGATGATGCTGTCTACTCGGTTTCCTCTGCATGTGTAGCCCTAACATGGGAGCCTGAAGACTGGCTTTCAGGGTCACCAGAATGACAGAAGTGGATACCCTCCATCTCTACCTGCCGATGGTGCTCCAGAGTTTAAGGAAAAGGAGTGATGACACTGCGTGACTGGTCAAGAGCAGCATGTAGACTGATTAGACTGACTTGATAATCCAACCCAATTTGGTGCAGGCCATAATAGAGTCAATACCAGTTTAATTTAGGCTTGACACTTCATTAGGCTCCCTTCTAGAGAGAGATTGTTAAACCAATCTTTCTGAAAGGCTATACTGTAACGTGATATTGAGGTATTCTAAACTAACAAGAACCTATTTACAGCTTTACATTGTAGCAGTAGAGGCAACAGTTGTTAAGTCAAGTCTGACAATTATCTGGTGAATTCATAGCTAAATGCCAAAAACTGATAATGATTCGGTCCAGAACAAGCAAAAAACGACAGCAACTATACCTCACTTGCAAAATGCCCACATGCCCACATCCCACTTAACTCAGTTTAAAAGGACTATGCATATTTAAGTACAAGTCTGGAATCTCAACACTCAATATAATCTCTAGTAAATTAATCTGGTCAATGATAGTGAACCATCACCGCTCTAACAAAAGCTCTCTTTCTTTTGTTTTAGTATATTTGTAAATTTGCCAACAAAATTACTGCACATGAGACCAAGAGGGATAGATGTCATGTTTGTTTTTTTCTGGCCAAAAAAAAAAATGCAGTCCCAAACTAAATATAAACTCTCTTTCTCCAATAATCTGTTTATTTAGAGCTTCTTCACTACATGATTGTCATTGACAAAAATATGCTGTGCAACTACACTGGGCACTGGATGACAACATGTAATGACGGGGTCCATGATGAACATATTTCATTGCTCATTTCAACAGTTTTAATGCAGCAGTTGACTGAAACAGTGGATGCCGTCATCTGCTTGTGTGCCACATGACTGACAAATTGAATATAACACCTCCAATGCCACCTCTCAGTGGCTCACTGCGATTTAGACCTTGCACTGCACAATTAAATTCAAAAGGAAAGAGGATTAACGTGGGGTAGTATGGCGAGAAATGAAAGACATGTTGATAAGGTTTCTATCAATGGACCGGTGGTACAGATTTGTAATGTAGAGCTGTGTGGAGCGCTGCAGTGGAGGGAACTGCAGCGCATGAATCAAAACAGAAAAGAAAAAAAAAACTTGAAATGGGCGTAAAAAAAAGAAGAAAAACGTGATAAAAGAAATGTGCAGGGAGGGAGGGAGGGAGGATGGTGGTGCGTGTATCTGCGTCAGAGCTGCAGCCAATGAAGTCAGAGACGGGGCAGGCTCGAGCAGGAGGTGCGGTTAGTGCCACTCACAGCACCCACCTGGGCCTCATGTCCTCTACGTCATAGAGCTGGCACAAATTATGCCTGCCTGAGTGTTTGACAAACACACACACACACACATACACACATGGTTTCATGTGGGTCATGTGCATTAAACAAATATAGTTATTCCCTTAAAAATTAAAATACAGCGCTGAAATTGAAGGAAGCTTTTTACATTTACTCATAAAGTGACAGTGTAACATCCATTATTCTAACATCAAGCTGTCCACCATCTAGCTAATGTTTATATAAAGTAAATGCAACATATGGCAAGAAAGCTGATGCAACTGCTGATATGTCCAGAGTAACCAAAGTGGCTTTCTTACAACAGTATCAAAGCATGTATTGCTAATCAAGCATATGCTATATTGTTATAGCATTAAATAGTATTTCTCAGGATTGGCTCTGCAGTGTACTTCAACATCAACTGATTAATTAGGGATAATAAAATCAAATTTAAAAAAAGAAAAGGTTTTGAGAAAACAGCCTTGTTTATTTCAAAAATTCAGAAATAAATTGATAAATACATATATTTCATAATCTTTCGATACACACAATATTTACAGACACACACACACACACACACACACACACACTCGCACGTGTCTCTCACATGCAAATCCTGGTTATTTAGATTAGCGGGCAGTGTTTTCTGTTGGCACTACTTCTGACCTAGATCATCACATCTGTAATTCTAGCGAATTATTATGATGATGAGCATGTGGTCAGAGGTCTGTGCTGGGCAAAGTAAAAAACAACAACAAAACAAACAGTGCTCATTTGCTTTGCTTGACGTCACTCAGCCATTTGAAACGCTTCACTGTGCAATCTTGTAAAACATGCAAAACAGGGGTCAAATGTGTTTCCTCGGATGTGCACATGAGAGCGGGCACGTGTGATGACGTGTTGAGCTCGCTCGTGTATATAAAGCACACAAACAGCTGCAAATATTGTCTGAAAATAAAATGAGAAATTACCAATTTAAATGGTATTGTTTCCGCTTATGATTCATTTTCTCTGTTATTAAAATGTTGATTTCCACCACAGGTCTGCTGACGGGCGTCATGATTTTTTTATCAACATAACAGCTAAAACATGATTTATTTATTTTTGGTACAATTTTAAGGTCCTTTGTACTAGGTACATTTTGTAGTTTGGTGGAAAATATTGTATTTTTACATTTATTTGACAGCTTTACTTCCTAGTTACTTTGCAGATTTAGAGTGTTAAAACAAAGTCTAATCTATTAATATATTTGTTTAGCTCTTCAGCAGTAATACGGTTGTTATGACTTTACCGGCTGCAACATTAGCTGCACATATTAATGCATCACTCATCTGTATATTATATATAATGAGCCATGCTGCACAATGAGCACTTATACTTTTGGCACATGCATTTTATCTAATTAAAGATTTTAAATGCCATAGTGTTACACATAACAAAGTATATTTAAAATTAAGAAGGCTTTTTATAATGTGGTATTACTTATTTTACTTAAGTAAATCTGAATACTTCTCATTGCTCATTGCAACCGTCTCTCATTCACTCACTCACACACACACACACACACACACACACACACACACACACACACACACGTTCCTACTGGCTTTACAAAAGGCAAACACCCTCCCTCGGTGCTATAGGATGCTGCCACTCGTGTGTTGATCTCTCTCTCTGAGAAGCCCACAGCGTCCTGGTCAAGCAGAAGCCTTTTAACCACCAAACACACAGGTCAGATCATTACTTACAGCTGAGTGATGTCACACAGCTTGTCAGTGTGTATTTCTTGTGTGACGCTGTTCGATGTGTATACAGTGAGAAGCTGCTGACTGACTGTTTGATTATACTTCTTGTACAAGCATTACATCACACAAACACACCAATAATACATTAGATTTAAAACATAGCTCACAACATTCACACAATTAATACATATAAATATATACTTTACTTTAATAATTTTACTTTAATTTAATAATTTTTTACTCACTTTAATTTAGCCACGACCTGCCTGATAGGCCTTTATGTTATCAGGACAAAGAAGAAGAATTATCACCCTAAGTGCATTGTTATACAAAATGTTACTCACACTCATAATAATGATCAAATGCTTAAATTGTATTTTTTTTGTTAAGAGAAGCTAGGTGGGAAGAAAGGCACATTGACTGACGCAAGTATGAATGTTTATTTAATTGGAAATGCTTCCAAAAGAGAGAAAGAAAGCGAGGTCTGTATTGAGCAAAAATAATGTGGGGAGCGGCCGGGTAGGGGGGGGGGGGGGGGGGGGGGGGGGGGGGGCGGCAGCCCTCATCAGAAGCCAAACAAAGTCAGTGTGATCATGGGTGAGAAATATGGGTGCTGACGTACAGGCCTGTCAATCTCTCTGCACAGCAGACCTCAGAACAGGCCAAGACGGCCGAGCAGCCAGACGCCAGGTCTGCCTGTTTACTGATAACACATGGACACAATCCATTCATGAACTAAACACACTTATGCACACACACACACACACACACACACACACACACGCTAACCTTGTCTCGCCCTTACTCGATTTGAAACTACAGCATTGTTTTTCTGATTTATTTTATTTTAGAATGCAAACCTGTTCTCAAAAGACTTGACCTTGTTTTCAGCCCTGTTGTCAAGTTTGAACTGTAATTATAAACCAATAACCTCAGTGTATTGAACAACACTCACTCTATTGATAAACAATAGGATAGATTTAGTTTTTTCCATTTTTTCCTTTTGCTAGTTGACATAAACATTGTGAAACTCCTTTTGCTAGTTGACATAAACATTGTGAAACTTCTTTTGCCATTAAAGGATCATACAAATCTTTTTTTGTGGAACCTTTCAGCAATGATCACCAAGTCTGTAAATAATAATAACAATTTTGAAGGAAAAAGAAATATGTTAATCCAGAGTTACTAGTTGTCTGCTCCATGGTGAATACCTCCCTCCATTCATCTTAATACTTTAGCTCCACCTAGTGTCCAACTGTCTGAGGACACGGATGAAGACATCTATTAACTGCTGTCAAATATCAGAGGGCAAAGGTCAAAATGTAGTGCAAATGTAACAAATGTGATGAAATTAAAGATGTTTTGTTTCTATACTTATGCTAATCTTTGTGTGCAGTATTGTGACCTGCAATACACTTTACGACCACTAAGTGGTATTCTTGCACAAGTTGAGCTTGTTCCTGACCGTCTGCGGCTTCGGCCCTCGTAGACGGAAGCTGTGAGCGGCTGCTCAATTCGAAGAAGAACATGGACAAGAATATTCATGAAGATGTGTGAGAATTTGAAAGTATGCAAGTCAGCCCTGTGCACTTTCCACATCGTGGGCAAAAAGCCAAGAAAAAGAGACAAACGCAGTACGCCGCAGGAAAGCTCGGACAGTGTGTGACACCGAGCCGTTCCTCAGTGTAATCTATGCGGACAAACCAATCCACATGATCTGGAACTATTCTCTCAACACTCAAATTCAAAGAGAAAGAGAAAGTCTAGCTGGCCACAGAGCAACAGGGCCTTTTTGTTCCTGTGACCGGAGGACATTTTGTAAGGTTGTTCTTGCTGTACTGTCAATGATGTGAGTGCACCACCAATGTTACAATGGAGAAGATGTATGGCAACTATTTTCTCTAATGGGTCTGTTACAGGAAAACAAAGATCCGTCTACCCATCACATAAAGTCCCTTTTTTTATTCCCCACATCCTATTGACTTTTTGTGTAACTTTACGACCCACAACTTTACAGTTACGGTTCTCTGGCACTGCTCTCTTCAGAGTGGTTTTCCTCAGCAGCAGGCAGATGCCTTTATTGATATCAAAATCAGCTTTATTGGCGCTTTATTGTACGCGTATACATACTGTACAAGGAATTTGACTATTTTTTTCCCGTTGCCTGAATGTACATACACAAAAATAAACAAACAAAAAACAAGGACAACAAAGTAGAACAACGGTAAGCATAAACATGTAACTACTATGTACACATATAAATATACACAAGTATATATATATGAACATAAAACACAACATCAATGAAATGGATATAAAAGTGCAATGACGCAGGTATAATATTTATCTTGTTGCATTCTAGCTAAGTTGGTCTTGGCAGAGGTGGACTCTGTGATATGTACTCCGGCTGGAAATCTCCATTATTCAGACTCAATTGTCTCACATTTCCACTCACCAGGAACAAGGAGAAAAAAAAGGAGCAATGTATTCAGACATCAAGGTTCATGCCGATGGTATCTTACTATAATGGAAGATAGCTGGTCATTTGCACAGCTGTAGGCCTGCCTATCAGCTGTGGTGGTGGTTGGTGGGCAGGAGGCCCTGTAACGGACAGGTCCGGGCTGCACACCAGGAGGCAGGACAAAAGACCATTGAGGTCCTCGTATGAATCTCAGTGCCCCTCTTTCTATGCCTCCCCTCCTGGCCTCACCGGGGATATCTGAGCGAACAAAAACGATCTCCATGAGAAACCCCGAGCGTGAGCCCTCAGAGGTAGTGAATGGAGCAGCACATAAGTGGCCGGTTAGGGTTATACTATATATCATATACAATGGTATATGTATATGATACATATACGATAGCTTTATTATATTTGTACCAGCAGCCATTTAGTTTGGACAAACAATTGTATCACAAAACTATTCAAATAATTGTATTTCATTTTAAGAGAGTTTGTTTAAAGCAATGGTGCACGGTTGCCTGATTTCTTTTTATTGATTAAGAAGTTCTCCATTCTTTATAAATGACTCCTTAGTGTGTATGAAAAGCCGAGTGTTCAGTTCAAAATCTACATTTGCTGTGACAGTGTGCTGTGTACAATATAGTGGTGGCATCCTGCATCAAAGCACACAGAACCTTGAGCAGGAGGGGTTCCGTGGGTGTGTACAATGTCTCTTTCTATAATAAATGTTTTTTAAAGAGAATCCACAGACCTCAATGCTACAGTTTTTATTGAACCTACTTTCACTTGGCAAATACCGGCTGCCAAGAACATTTCTAGAATACATTTTCCAATGCTTCGAGCACAAGACATCCCATTCCTCTTTATTTTATTGGGGTGGAGGCATGTGGATATGGTGGCCTAAGAACAGGACTCAATTTTGTTAACCGGATTGATATTTTACACTAAATCAATGTGATCATCCCCACAACTGGATTAAGACTTCAACATACGGGGGTTTCATTTCAAAGGGACCTGACCTGTAACAACACATTTTGTTACAGAGAGAGCTCGTTTTGTGTGTGTTGTTAAATGCAGAGCAGTAAGAAAGCAAGCAGCAGTGGAAAATAACCCTCTTCTACTCAATCAGTGGCGGGGCGCATGCCCCCTCTGGTGAACCCCCTACAGTCCGAAGGTAAGGACTTGTTACCATGGATTACTGACCAGGCCTATCGATGCCCAATGCCCCTGGACTAGAACCTTTGTATGAGGTGCTAATTTTTTCAATCTTTTGGTGAAAACTCAGTCATACGACTACAAAGAGAAACCAAATGATTAAAATGAGACACAAACAGTTTTGCATCACTTTCAGTCTGTGTCTTTTACATTTGTACTATTTATTGATATTGTTTCATATTAGAATATTTTAAGTTCATTTATCTCACAACAATGTCACTCTTGATAATGTACAGTTCATTATTGCCAACCAAGGCTCTCCTATTTAAAGAAAGTAAAGTAACACCTTTTATTGTGTTTCATTTACCAATGGAGATGTACATGTAATGCTCGGTCTGCGCTGCTAGATATGATTGGTATCCACAACAGTGCATTTCTATTTTCTCTTGTGCACATAAGAGGGCGCGCTTGCATGCCGGGCTCTGGCTGTGATCATCCCTCAGAACTCACACAATGCAACACAATAAATCCACCCCGTGTTTACAACTGAACAGGAAATAGTAACCTCTGTGAAGCAGCATCCATAATGCAGTTTCTCAATCAACAGGTCCTTCATTGCCTGAGTGATACTGTGGCAACAACTCGGATGCCACTGTTGCCTTCTGTAGTCTGTTCTGCAACCAAACCTGAAGAAACACAATGGGACTCCACTGAGGATTGATGAGAGAGTATAACAAGTAATAATGCAGCAATACTCAAGATTGTTTTCTAGGGATAAAATACTTATTTTAGTGGAGAGGTGAGCCAGCTGTAATACTGCATGTTGTAAATACAGCTGCTGTAGTGGCTGTACATCATCAGGGTTTGACCAAGTTCCTACTAAGAAATGCTCTGTTGTTTCACCAAGCAGTCCCTGAAGGTATCAATGAACCTGTAGTTCCTACACTGTAAAACATCACAGCCCTGTTTAGTTATGTCCACTTACTTATGCTCTTTAACTCAAAGACCTCTGACAAGTTTTAGATTTTGAACTTAACTGTTCAAGTTCAACTTCGTTAAACTTATAATCATGCCTTGTGTTGACTTTCTTGAGATTTGTCAGTGTTCATTCAACAACAACAAAAAAGGCGGGAGTTTGGGGATACAAAGACAATGCTGTCATGTTTGAGTTTAAGGGAAACTGTCTTTTTTAAACCATGGCCAGGTTGAAGCCTGGCCATAATCTACTGGTTAAACACTTCAGATAAGTCATATACCTAAATTCCAATGAAAATATAGGCATTTTGTGGTAAACAAGAAAGGACTATTTCCACCAGCGGAGGGAGTCTATCAACCTGACAACCTCCAAGAAATGCTCTGTTGTTTCACCAAGCAGTACCTGAAGGTATCACATGCCTGCACTCTTGCAACAGCTCAACCTTCACTCGTTCCTAACCATGACTCCTACCTTGGTCGCTGCATCCTGCTGACAGAGATTCCTCAAAGTTCTGGTCGTCAGGACTTTTCCGTTTCTTCGACATTTGCTGCTCCCTATTCGAGTGGTGGATCTCTCCACCGCTGAATCGATAGCTGCTGATAACGTGAGACACCTTCAACCGGCAGGATATACAACACAAACAACAGTCTGGGGCAGGCGGAAAGAGAAACGCGAATAAATCTCAGTCCCATTCATTCAGATCCCTTCTCCGTATGTCCTCGTGTCCTCTTTTCAGCGTGCTGTGTGCGCAAAGTGACCATGTGGTGGCCAGCGGAGCACCTGGAGACGCAGCGAGGCATGGAGCCACCAGTCAGCTCCTGATTCAGCCGCTATCGAGGAAGGTACAGTCCTGGAGCTCGTTTCTCTTGACAAATGAGAAATATTTGCCGACGTGGTGATTTTCTCGATCATGTGCGTCGCGGGATGAGGCTCGAACCCCGCTCAGGTGGAAGTTACGCACTGGAGGCAACTAGTTGATCCGCGTCTTAAGGTGGGTTGCCAGGTGGTGGGTTTCGTCATTTCGTTTCCTGTCTTTTTGAATATCAATTTAGATTGGCAACGTTGTGTGAGGCGTTTCGCTTGAACGGGGCTCGGCGACGTCAGACTGCAAGTCTAATCAGGCATAGATGACGCACAGACGGCACAACGGGAACTCTTGAGTATCTTGCAGAGCACAGGCCAATATAAACGGAGATTATCTGGAAGTGGTTTCGCTAAAGCACGCAGAAGCGCGTGTCCCTTTGGCAGCATTTGCGCTGCGCACTAAGTTGCTGGTAGAAAAGACTCTCCGGCAACATCTGTCCGGCGACAAATTGGAGACACTGTAGTACAGAAGTGGTGTGGGGGGAGCGCGCGGTGCGGCAGCCTACCTTCTCTTCCACAACACCATCAGTCCAACGTGGAGTAGAACACACTCGATTGGTCTGTGACGCTGCTTTCGCCAAACCTCCTAATCCATGTGCCAGAGTTGCATAAATCGAACTAACACGCATTTTGTTAGGGGTTGCTTTCACATCAGTGATCCAGAGAGCAATTTGAGAATAACGCAGTGATTAATGCAGCAGGAGAGTCGCGGTGTTGCGCGTACAGGCTGGAGAGGAGGCAGTGACGCCACCGGTCTGACTCTTACAAATTGCTTGATGGCAGTTTCCCCCTCGGGTGAGAGAAGGAAAAACAATCCGCGCTCCTCGTTTACCAACGCAGCAATGGACTCAAATATCCAACTGCACAGACCACGTCACATTATCACGGGCTAGAGGTCACAGCTGGGTGCTTGACACCAGTTAAGTAACTCCTCTCTTCATTTTCTCATATGCTGATATATTTATGAACACTCCCGGGTCACGGGATCATATTCCATTCACAACATCTGGTTTAGATTTCCAGAGCAACGCCTCTACCGTTTCTTCAACATGTGTCACTTGGATGTCATGGCAAATAGTTTAGAAAATAAAAAGCTGGGTGTTTTATTATTTGTTGCTGGTGCTGGTGCTGGTGCTGGTGCGTCCATACGCGCACATCCGCGGCGGGTTTCTTGCAAAGAGCGACAGTTGCATTCATGCCAATGACGCTGATATTTCGTGGTATTTTCTGAAGGCAAACACGCCTCTCTTCTCTCTCTCTCTCTCTCTCTCTCTCTCTCTCTCTCTCTCTCTCTCTCTCTCTCTCTCTCTCTCTCCCCCTCCCATCCCTCATTCACTGCAGCTACTGACGTCAAGACATGCTTGCGTCAATGCTCCCTGCTTTGACAGAGCTTTTTTTTTTTCATTGGGATCATAATAGGATTATTAGGCTGAGAGAAATACCCTGCCTTCATGGCTTTTTAGATTTTTTTTGATAGATGTCCCATTATCTTTTCTCGCTTTAAACATTATTCCTTATAAGGAGATAATTGGCTCTCACAAGTATTGAATGATTGTATATCATTTTACAATATGCTTTTTACTTCAGTTCTTCTATTCAATATGCAGTCATTTATAACAGCAATTTGCTTGAACCTTTAAATAACAGCAGTGCGTTTATTTAGAAAATAACGCAAATGAAGAAATTAACCCCCTTTGTTCTTCTTGTCTGTGTTGGTTGATTTGATATGTATATTACTACTCACTGCCCTCGATGGACTGGCGGCCTGTCCAGGGTGTCCCCTGCCTTCGCCCTATGTCAGCTGGGATAGGCTCCAGCGCCCCCGCGACCCTAATGAGGATAAGCGGTATTGAAAATGGATGGATGGATGGATTACTACTCACATTAAATATCTCTGTACACAGACACACAGCTAGAGGGCACACGCAATAGTAAAAGCACATGGTGACACATTAAAAATACAGACAGAGATGTACTCCACTAGTGAGATGCAGTTGTGTATTGGATTTAGCGGATTAGATGTCTGTTGCTTCCTGTCGGTCTGTGGTTACTTGTACGAGGGTGAGGATGTGATGATGTCCTTATTGACCTTGATCTTCTGGGCTCTTGTGCCTGTTGACTGGCCTCGTCTCACTTCAGCCATAATGCCATCTTTAAGCTTTCTCTGCTCAACTGCTCTGTACTTTGAGTCACTCCAGGTCTTAATATCCAAACACAGTATGTATACTCAGAACATAGTAATGTTGTTGAGTGCTCTACTGTAAAACACACCTATTTGCAGCTTAATTAAGTGCAAATGCAAACTAAAAACCTCTATAAGGAAAATGCTTGGGAAATAGACGACTGATGGGTAGAGCCAAAATGCAAATATGAGCCAAGTACAGTCTCATTTAAGTCTGTTCAACAGATTATTTGGATGTAGTTTATAGGTGCAGCTTAGCACGAGGGCTACAGTCGTGTTTAGTATCTTTTTTTCACTTCTGAAGCTTCTCATTCAATTTTAAAAGTATTATTGGATTTAAATATTCAGTAAGATATAGCTTAATTGTATGGGGTCAGATCAGTCTCAATAATTGCAAATGCACACAGAGAGATTTACAAATGCAAACACAAAGATTTACAAATGCGCACAGAACAATTTACAAATATGTTTGATTTACAAATGCACACAGAAGGATTTACAAATAAATTAGAATCACAAATGCACGCAGAACGACGTGTCTGCGTTTATTTATTTGTCAATCGCACTGCATTTGTTTGTGGATTCTTCACATGTGTGTACGGATTTATGAGACTCCCCTGCGGTGGCTAGATCCGCAAATGCGTTTTTTCAACATAGACCTAGCTGTAGCCAATCAGATGTCGCCCTCATTTTCAGTCGTTCTGCGTGAATTTGTGAGTCTAATTTATTTGTAAATCCTTCTGTGTGCATTTGTAAATCGAACATATTTGTAAATTGTTCTGTGCGCATTTGTAAATCTTGTGTTTGCATTTGTAAGTCTGTCTGTGTGCATTTGCAATTATTGAGTCTGATCTGACCCCATGTAATTGAATCACTGGAATACGCATTTAAATGTGAAAAAAACATGCTTTATTCAACTTTGCAGTTTGAAGTATTTAAAGAACTTGTGAGTATGACATAAATTGTTCCCTTTCTGACTAAATGCACTTCCACAGCCATCCCCAGATCCACCAATATCTTTATGAAGATTTGTGCCTCATGTCAGGGAGACGTGAAAGGGCCATCACAGAGTACTGATCTCCGGGGTTTCTCAAGCTGACATCTGGACCATCCACGCAGCCAGCAGTCAAAACCCCCTTTCAGATGTACATGGATGTAATTCCTCAGCCAGGTGTGAAAAATACTCCTTCTCTACTTCTCTACTCACAAAAAGGGAGCAGGAGGGTTTGAGTTTTGAAGCTAATATCACAAGTTATAACACGATACATTGTAATAACCAATGTGGACAAATGACAAATAAAAACACCAATAAAATGTTTCTGTTTTCCAGTCATTTTAGTAAATGTTGCATTTACTATTGTTTTGTTCTTTTTCAACAGCTGCTGCACCAGCACAGCACATTTGATCATAAACAGTTGCCGGAATGTTACTCACGAACAGAGAACAAACAAACAAACAAACCGGCTACTGGGATTTTGAGAGATTGGGGATGTTGGGGTCCTGGTGTTCATTATTCAATCAAACCAGTACTCCTGTGATTTCTGTAGAAATTATGAAAATCTTATCAAGAACTGCTAATGAGATTTCTTCACTGACCCAATTGTATCACCCAAGGAACCAAAGAACACTCACATCAAGCTTTCCCTTATTGTTCCTGGACCTCCATTAATCTAAAACCTGGAGGTCCCTGGACCAGACTTTGTGAACCACCCGTGGAGATTATGATTTAAAAAATACTCACTGGAGGATAGTCCATAACCAGACATTGTATATAAGGATGAATTAAATGGGACAGAAATCTTTATGCGTCACATTTTTCAGTGAATTAAATCACATGATGTGCTCACAATGGCACAAAAAAATGAAAAGAACACTGTGACCAAGTTGGGGGAATTTGGACAATTGAAACAACAACATAAAGCGCAGTGGAGCAAAGCCCCAGTTTTTATTATCATAGTTGGCCTTAAAAACAGCCACTTGGAGAGACATTGCCATGTTTTATAATGACATAGAAGGTTGTGTATTGTCTGCATAGCAGAATATTGACATTACATCCCCCTTTTCATTTCATTTAAAAAATAATCTGAAACATATCTTTAATGGCATCATTGTTGTAAAAGCAATTGTCTATTTACATGGTATGCCTCACTTACTTTCTCATTTACACTATAAACAATGTACGTTTTTTCAACTCCACATTGTTTTTGCCTTCTGCTGTGTTTTCATGACGCTATGCTTAATATAAGCAGGTTAAAGGGATTTTGGTTTACAAACATTAGAAAATAAGTGTATCCTGCTATGCTGAACAAAGACACTTAGCTGAATTCAAGGGGAAATCGACCAGAAATAAGGGCAAACATATTCATTTGGTTTCTTGAGTTGGAAACACATATAATAACACTTGCTGATTTATTGAAGGGTTACTTCAAAAACTCAAAGACTTTCAAAACTCAAAAGGTTCTTATTAGTAATAATTGAGAAGTGAAGAATTATGTGCTCATAATTTCAGGATGAATTCAAGCGCCCACAAACTGAAAACAGTCTTTTGCCTAAATTTGATTTGGGCAACAAATAAAACCGACTTAATTTGGGATTGGTTCTTCCTTTAGATCATAGCATATCATACAACATGCAGATATTATTTCATGGCCCCATACAGTGTCTCCCAAAGCTTGCAGAGACGCTTCCATCAGAGGGACGGAGGTGTCACAGGAGTCCAGGCTAAAGGCAGCCGCCCGTGCGGGTTAGTGTCATACTGACTTGTGTCATGCACTTCGGTTGGTGTGCCGCTGTCGTACATAGGAGAGCCAGTAGAGGGCGCTGTGACTGAGTGAGACAGGCTCGGGTAGTGGCTGCTGGACCCGCGGAGGAACTGGGAGCTCAGGCTGTTGTTCATCCCCCCATTCTGGGACACGGGAGTCAGGGGCGAGTTACTCACAGACCACAGGCTGGTGTACTGGCTGTACAGAGACACGGAGAAGAAGACGTCGTACTCAGCTTTTCTTTGGATGTTTATGCAAAAGGTTAAAAGTGCAATTACATTTTGTAAACAAATTTAAAAAATCTAACATTTTCAACAGAATGTGAAGAGGCCAGTGCACAGAATAATAATTCATTACAAGAAGAAATGGATCAACTTACTGTCCTCATGTAGTTATTTCTCTCCACCAATGTCTATAAGCTTTTGTCTTTTCTTTTCTCACCATAACTATTGAGTTTACTGCGTGCATGTTTATCTTATTATGTGTTTATGTTACACCTGTGATACTTGAATATCCCAATGCCGTGTTACCTGTAACTTTGTACAGTTGTCCTGCTCTGTTTTCTTGTTTTGTAAATGAGTTATTTGTTCTGTCTATGTCATCTTCTTTGTGGTTGTGAGTTGTATGGTTCTGACTTCATTTGGTGCAATGAAAAAATAAATCACAACACAAACCTAGAGTTGGTGCCAGAGGTGGAATTGTGGGCCATGGGCATCATGCTGGAGTGTGTTGGCATCTGTAGACTGGACCAGTTATCGTGGCTCGAGAGCATTGACAGACAGGCTGGCGAGTTATCGGAGTAACTGACTGTAACACACGACAGAAGCACTGGGGTTTAGCCGATTCACAAGTCACTTGTGATTTCAAATATATTTGTCAGAAATCATATTAGTACTAAACCTGTTGCCAGTATGATTCAAGACCTCCTGTCCCCCTGATATTAGTATGGCAGTCGAAGGTGTGAATATACTCTCCATACATTCCTTGTCTGAAGCCCAACCATTTACAGCTTTGTGGCTCCACTCACACAAAAGCCAGAGGAATGCAAGACATTCTGTGCTCAGCGACATTTGTTTGCGTTTCTTGTTAATAGCCAGGGAGGAAGTGGTGTGTTCCTGGATGTGTGACGGTAAAGGCAGGAAGAGAACACTCACTGGGCGAGTTGGTCCGATGGGCGTACGGACTGGTGTAGGGGGATGAGCGGTGGTTTCTTAGGGTGGAGTAGTGCTCACAGCCGTGGGATGGCGAGAGGGAGATGGCACTCCCAAACTGGCTGTGAGGACTGGCAGGAGGGCAAAGAGCGCCTGTGCCTGGAATAAACCAACCACCTACTGGTTCCACGGATGAGAAGATACACGATGAAGCCATATGGGCACCACAATGTGACATGAAATCAGAAGAAATAACACAATACTCACATTGAGAATAAGTCGACTGCTGGTTATCAATGGCGTCTTCTCTTGTGTCTCTGTGATCACTTCTGAAAAAATGTAATTTAATTATTGATGATATACGTTAAACAATGTTAAACTAAACATGTACACTTCTTAAAGACATCAATAATTGAACTCTTACCTCTCTTTCACATCTAGGAAGGCCTTGGCAAAAGGGTTATGCTTTATTTTAAGAGCAGTTATCTAAAATCCAAACATAAATGCGAAGAAAATCATTAGTATTAATAATAATCAAAATAAAAGGTATACAAAATGCTGTGCGTAAATATTGTACGTAAATTACGCACACATTTTGCGCACATACGAGAATCATTATTGATGTATATGTATTGAGTAATATATATATAGTATTGCTAACCTCTTCGTTTTGGTATGCTGTTACTGCAATGAACTGTGTCTCTGGAAAAGAGTGGCTGGTGATCATCCTCCTCGGGCCTCCAACCCGGACGATATGAACGCGAGGCTCGTACTTGTGCAAGGAATTTAACATTATCTGAAAAAAACACACACACAAAAAACAGTTCAACACGAAGATGTTTTTTTAATATGCCAGAATTATCATTGTCACATTTATATTTTATTTTATTTCGGGGATATAAAAAAGAAAATGGAAAAGAACAAGGAAAGTACAACAACATCGCGCATTGTCTCTTCTACTTGCCTGACCTCCTCCGTTGAGTTTATTGGTGAGTTTGACTTTACTAAAGGAGACGGGGGCTTTCATCCAATGCGCCCCAAAGTTTGGAGAGTCCGGGTGGATGCACACGCAGCTGGGGGTTTGAGGTTCAGGTTTGCCACCAGGGACCCACTCCCCGTTCACGTATTTCCACCTGTGATTGTCTCCAGATACAAAGTCCAGCAACATAGAATACATGGCGTTCGGGTCCAATCCAGACACGTTCACTTTCAGCACCGGAAACATGCGTCTAAATAAAAAGAAAGAACGATCAAGAATGCTTATTTGTACTTCATATTTTATTTGATCTAGTATTGTATATTGTGTGTTTGTATTTAAGCTCACCTGCCATTCTTTGTAACTATCATTTCATTTGTAAGATCCTTAAATTGCTGCCAAAGCTCGTTCTCATCCAGAGATAGTTTCAGTTCCTTCTCCGTGGGGTCGCCCTTCTCGCTGCCGGCCAGCAGCTCACTCTCCACGGCACTGAGGAGGTGGTCCACCCGGCTTTGACTGGCCTTCTCGGGACACTCGCCGGCGCCTGTGGCCATCCTGCCAAGCAGCTCCATGCAGGGCTGAATAGATGTAATCACAGTTCTTAGTGGAAACAAAAAACTAAACCGCGTTCCTCTTTTTGCGTCTCCACAAAGACAATCAGTTATCTCAGGACACTTTTCTTCTCACGAACAGCTCCTAAATATATAGGCCAAAGAGAAGCTCCGTCTCAGGATGGGTGTTTGGAGCAGAGATGGTTGGCTCATCTCCTCTTTGATCTTTGCGAGCTTGCCACCGATTGGCTCTGAGCAGCCACATCATTGAGGTCCACAGGATGGCAGCTTTTTGAATAACGCAGTGTAACCCACTTTATTACATCAACCTGTAAACATTGACACTTAGATCAAAGCCACACCTGCCGAAACCAAACCACTGTGGGCGGCTGAGCATGGCTGTCTTCAGCCCCTGAGGTCTCAGATTTAGACCCAGTATGGTTTCTTGAACTTTTTACGAGGAATATTGACTACTTTTATGCTAAAAACTCAACATGTGTTTATGTGTTGACACATATTTGTAACTGGGACAGATTTGGTAAGCCAGTTTAGGTCATTTTCAAGAAACCTGCACGTTTTCAGATCTGTGTTTGTGAGTTAACAATCAATTAGGTGAAAGAAGAAGTTCTCTAAGATGAATGAATGAATACATTATTTACTGCATAAATAGAGACAATCAAATGGATGAAAATGAAACTCAAGTAGCATAACCACGTCCTTAACAATTGCATCTGCTCCAATAGTGAAATGTTATTAGTAAAATGTTTATTTCATAAAACCCACACATGTATAATGACTGTACCGTTTACAGATATGACTCAAATCATTAATTGACAGACATATACAAATCACAATGTTGTTGAATGATACTATACAATTATAATAGTCATTAACCATGCAGTGTGACATGGGATAAACACATTTGTAATGTAAACAACATATGTAAATTGTATATATCCCGTATGTTACAACACATGTATATAACATTACATTGCAGATCACAAGAGATGCTATGGTGGTGATATCTTCAATCAGATGTGTTTTCTGTATAGTTTCTCTATAGCTTGAGCCCACGATCAATTATCTGAAATTAAAAAAACAAACAGAAATGACATCTTAAAACAAACAATGCAATCTTCACAAATGCATTTATTAAATCGGAGGAATATGTTTAACCTTCACATGCTTTTGTTGACACACATCTTCAATGGATAAAGGATCAGGTGTTTTACGGCAGCACACTGCTATATCCCAACCCCGAGTCTCAGACAACTGGTGCCTGTCAAGAAAACACCCATACACATGCACAATGCCAAGTGACAATCAGACGTTTGTCTCCAACAAACAAATCAAATAAATATGATTCATGTATGCCTCCGTGCACCTGGCAGAGGTAATTCTGTGTGGCTGCTGCGGACATGAGGGCCCGTCTTTCCAGACACTCCTTGGCTGTTTCTGCGAGCAGAGAGGCGGCTGGTTGGTTTGGCTTGTCTTCCGTTGTGTGGAGTCAATGACGGGAAGCATCTACGGAGGTTTTAGAAAAAAGTCTTTTACTCAATTCATGAAACACGTGATTTACATCCAGACGTGTAGGACAGCAAGTGTCATGCTCACAAATAACTACTGCCTTCATGGTAACTTTATTCAGTGTGACCTGTTGCCTTGGTGGCTTCCAAAGGAAAAACAAACAAACGTTTAAGGCAGATTGTGTGTGGCAGCTATGTGTTAGCTTCCATAGCGCTCAGTAGTGTTGTGTTGTGTTGTGGCTGGTTTATGTTACTAACCAAATCGTGGTTGCCTCGCTCCTCCTGCCAGCTCAGAGAGTCTTTCTCCCTGTCCAGCAGTCTGGACCAGAGTTCACAGCAAGCAGAGAAAAACAAACCTCACTCAGTTTAAAGAGCAGTGGAAAGACTCTCTTAACGTGCTTCTGAACTAAACTTATAGAAGAAAGGTATAATTATTCATGTCGGTGCAGCATTTCCTTTACGTGTCTGCCTGTTTGCTGAATTACCAACCTTTTAGAGAAAGCCATGTTTGTCAAACAAAGATCATGCATTCGTCTCAGCTGTCTCAGGTAAATCTCGGCTTTCCTGCTCGTCTCAGGAGTCTCAGGGATAATCTGTGATTGAGGCAAAGTAGTAAACATGAGTGTTTACCTCTGTGAGGGGCTACCACGCAGTGTCAATAAAAGACTGCTGACCTACCAAATCAGGCATCCGGCTCTGGAAGCTCCTCATAAAGTGAGGCTGTATAGGGTTGCAAATGTGGGGGCTTTCATCTGTGGGTGGCACTTATCTATCATTTCCTTGTCCATTACTCATTTTGTAATTTAAAAAAGAGAAGTCCCCTTGTATACAAGATGAGGTAACCATGATGTAAAAGTCATAGGTGTCACAGCCAGTGTCATTTCCCACAATGCTAGTGTCTCGTTTGGCACCTCTCTCTCCTCCTCCAACACTCCACCCAGCGCTAACTGTCACACTCGGCTACTTCCTGATGTGGGCCTGCAGCACTGGGAATTAATGTTATTGATCTCTATGGTGCTATGTAGATCCCCCAGTCCATTCATTCCTCAAAGGATGAAATGTAGGTGCAACTCAAATAAACTTCAGAGAACACAATCAAGTCTGCATTCAGTTTGCTTTGATATAACTAAAAGGAAAGAGTGTTTTTCTATCTTTTAACCAATTTACTTCAAATCACTTAACATTACTGCTTTTTTTTTAATTCTGGTATTCTCCTTCCAGGCCACCACTGTCACCCAGTAGGGTATGCTTTGATTTTACTTGGCATTATTGCGTGCTAATGTATTTTATTGATTTAAAAAATGTTAACTTATAATCTATAAGTTTCTTTGCTTGCTGATTATCATCATGCAATTAAAGGAAGCCATATGGCAAACTGTGTGTTGTGAAAAACACATTGACATATCTAAAGCACTTTGAAAAACAGTTGTCATATAAATTATATCATTTGATGGTGAAACACTTGTATTGTCCTTTAATACATCCTCATGACTTTATTCCAGAAATATAATGGATAAAATAATCAAATAACATAACAGTATAATGTAATATCATTCAAATAAAACAAAATATGACCTCAAAAAGACCACAGAGTGGATCACCGGCACCCTGACGCTGTATTAGAAAGATTGAATATCTTATATTATTCTGAGTTAAAGTAAAGTGGTACTTATTCCCACACATGCAGGAAGGAGCCTCGCAAACACTCAGAGCCTGAACCCTGGATGGACTCCTTCAGGATGGTGTGACAGGCCTGAGCTGTCAGCACCAAGCTGAGGTGAGTAATGCTGCTGCATGCCGGCTGGTTTTCACCGGTCTTGTGTGACCACTGTTTGCCTTCCCCTGCTTTCCCTCCCGCCAGGCTCATGCTCTGTTTGCTCAGGCCCCGGTTTGACACGGTGGTGAGAGAGAAATGAGTCCTGCGTGCTTGTCTGTATATGCTCATCTCAGCACATGAGCATAACCTCACCTCCAATGTTCTCTCCTGATCTCTGATATCACTGAAAAGATGGGTAATAACGCTCTCTATGCCTCTATTCAATTCAATTCAGTTCAATTCAGTTTATTTTGTATAGCCCAATATCACAAATTACAAATTTGCCTCAGAGGGCTTTACAATCTGTACACATACGACATCCCTGTCCCAGGACCTCACATCGGATCAGGAAAAACTCCCCAAAAATAACCTTTGACAGGGAAAAAAGGGAAGAAACCTTCAGGAGAGCAACAGAGGAGGATCCCTCTCCCCGGATGGACAGATGCAATAGATGTCATGTGTACAGAATGAACAGCATTTACAAAGTTACATAAACACATTACATGAATAGGACAATGTATGAATGGAACTCCAATCCATGTGTCCATCCTCTAGCGCCTCTTAATATTATTTCTCAAGTTTCATGATTTAAACCATAAATTCTTCTCTTCGCTCTTTTGGTCATCGGCATGGTGAGCCTTTTTCTTGCCAACCACTCTAGAACGGTATCAATCTCTCATCTAACTCTGCGCACAAAAGCAAATAAGTTTATTATTTGTTAAAATGCAGCCACATGCCCCAAACAAATAGGGGCACATTTCACCTCTACTACTGGGTCCATATGATCATAATTTACATTCAGACGGTCTAAAGAGTCGGTTTGAGGAGGCAGTGGTGGATCACTGCTCCAGGTGTATTTGCCTCTGACTGCGTTTGTTGAGTGAGATTACTGCCTCTTTGATTTTGACACTAACCTTGGGAAACACATCAATGTCATTCTTCCTCTGGCTGCCACCAAAGATCTCCTCTGGACCAGACCCTTGCTGTGATAACCTACGTGCATGCGCACGCACACACACACACACACACACACACACACACACACACACACACACACACACACGCGCGCACACGCACGCACACACACACACACACACACACACACACACACACACACACAAATAGTACATTCTACAGGTGGGAAGAATGAAAAGCCATCAACAGTATATTTAACCTAATGAATAATGATTGAGGAACATATTTCTCGTCCTCACTGCTGTGATGCACACAAAATGTCGGGTTGTTAATATTTTCCTAATGGTGTGCTACTTTTCAAGAGTAGCCATGGTGTGCTGCAACTCGCACCCAATAACACTGCGCACTCAGGTGACAACACACTTTGCCTGCTGGGTGCAAACTGGCTCCAGTGCAGCAGGTAACAGACCCACAAACACCAGTAGCTGCACTAGAGGCAGGTGGAGGAATGAGGACGTGGACCCGTTCAGTCACATGTACAGTACTAGTGCAATAGCTTGATTATGAAAAACTAATGATAACTCATGAAATTGTTGCTGAGCGAGATCCTACAAAATAAGAGGCAGCTAGACCAGCCCCGTCTTATGTGCAAGTTCCAATCATTGAAGTCAATTCATAGTAATAGACACGGTCTGGTGAATCTAATTTTGTAGACCTGTAATGCATACTCGTGAAATTCAACATGTTGAAGAGACCATGACCAGATGGCCACAACGATAGCAAATTACTGCCTCAACTGCCCAATAAATCATAGCAGCTAATAATAAGCATATAAATAGCCACAAAGCAGAACAGATTGGATGAATTGGCTCATTACTTAAAAGGCTAAACAAAGGCTTTGCCGACTGCATATTTTTTGGCTTCAGCTCTAATTGCTTATATTTCGGGTATTTCTTACGAATGTGGGAAATGTGCCTGTGCTTACTCGCCATGTAAGTCTGCGGAGCGCTGAGACTTTCACACTGAGGAAGGACTTGTCCGCGCAAGCCTTCACGTGCCTTCTTACCAAGCTCCTAATGTCCCCAAGCCAATGTACTGTTTCACTGTGGCAGCCTTGTGCTAACATCATACATGCTTCTACTAAACAGAGTTCGGCCCTCATTAACAAAAGGTGGCTGACACTGTTCTGTTATACATTCACAACATGACATCACTAAACACAAAGGACACAAGGGTGATATGAGCAGGTGCACAAATGTAAAGTGGATCTGAACTTCATGTTTTGGAGATCATTTGCTTTAGATTAACAGTGGATTTAATGGTATGACTTGTGAACTTTGTATTTGATACTAACATCACTTTGCCAGTGTTATGAAATAAAGAGACAATTGCAGAAAGCCATTTGAGAGTAAACTTCTTCAAAGGGCTTTCAAGGTAATCGTTTTTGCTCATTATCATTTACAATATAGAAAAGGAAATATTTTCTGAAGTAACTTTGCCTGTTCTATGAACTTGAAATATAGTATAGTTAAAATACTGAAACAGTTGAAGTGGCAGTTACTTGGGCCTCAGGAAAATAGCTGAATGAAGTTAAAAGTGTCAAAGTGCAGAAAATGCTAACATTGTAAGACATTTCAATTTCAGTTCATTTTAGGTGACAACTCAAGCTGGAGGAATCAGCTGAAGTGAAAGTCCTGAAAGAAATTAGTGGCAGTGTAAAAGTGTAAAAGTTGAAAGACGGTGTCGGTTGAACAGTGAGCAAAATCTTCATGAAAGTTGTTTCTCAGATTATCTCTGCCACGTTTTGGTGAATGGAACACCGTTTGCCTGGAAGCCCATACAGCTTCAAATGAGACAAACAGTTCGACATCTGATTGCAGTGCTGACATGAAGTGACACCACCGGCTCAATTGCTATATCTCTTTTGTAGCGGACTTAATTACGACATCTTTCCCCCCAGATGATGTTTGTCAGAGTCAAAGCAACCGTCCGAGGAGGGGAGTCTCCACAACAGCGGGGGTCAGCTTGTGTTTGGTCATCTCACTTCTATGTGAGTAATCAGCTCTCTCCTTCAGGAGGGCAAATGCTAAACAAGCCTGCATGGAGTCTGTGTTGGTTCTTAAAGGCAGTGCAATCAGAGACCCCGAAGACAAGAGGCCTCTACAGCTGAGTACCATGTCCCTGCCAGCCCTCCACCAGCTGCATCTTTCACACATACAACTTAAGACATGTATTCTCAAATATAGAGAATATACTGTCTTCAGTATAATTTTACAAATGTATTTGAAACATATTTGGGGGAATCATTTTATGCTGCTGTATAATATTAAGTTAAAAACATCTCAAGACCTCTACGTATCACTTTAAAGCAGAAGTGCGAAATTTCGGGGGAAAGCAGAGATAATGATTACTTTAAAAGAATAATCGGTGAAGGGTCAATACCCATCAGAATCTAAAACAAATACAGACTTATTACTGTGTAGGTTGTCTCCACTTGGAGTGGTCCTCATCTCCTCTATCTTCAGCAGTGCAGGGATGCTTCTCTGAGGTCTTGTGTTGAGTCATCAAATCAGCTGCAGGTCTGCTTTCCAGCACTATTAACATTACATCAACACAAGAGTCACAGCTGATGGTTTTTCCATAATAGATCGAGGACGAGATTTTTAATTTTTTTATATATACTGTATGTACCAAGTTACTCAACTTTTCCTGACATCCTCAAGACTCTTGTGTAGCTGAGATGGATGACAGTTATATCTGATGCACCTATAGAAGTCCTCCAAGTCGTGGTGGCTGCTCAGAAGTCCTCGTTCAGCCACCTGTTTCTGGAGGTCAAAGATATCAGAAAAAGAATACAGCAACAGAACACGTTGATGAATGTCACAGGGAGAGATGAACCATCAATCAATGAGGGATTAAAGTCAAGTGTCTTTGAGTGTCAGTACTGGGACAGAACCTACCAGGCAGTAGCTGGTTTTGGGGAGGGCCTTCAGGTATGAGTCATTGTGCTGCAGCTTGGAGAAGGCCAACTTATTTTGTTTCTGAAGAATAAAAGAGGAGGGAGAGAGACAGTTGGAGAACTGTTGTGGGAAGAGAGATTTGAAGCGACCCTCCCTTGTTTCAGGTGCTGGGAAACAGAGTACACAGAACAAATGAGAAGTAAACAAGCAGCCACCGGAAGCCATTAACAGCAGCAAGGACCAATTAGGCCCCAGCAGGTGTTCTGGCCTTTGCCCGCTTCGGTCCTACCTCACCTCTGTGTCTGTAACAGAGCCTCTCGATCTGAGCTGAGGAAACAACGGGTAGTTTCATTTGCTTGGCAATTTGAAGCAATGGATTCCTACTGGAGGGCCTATAGTATCCTTTATTGTGCTCTTTTTGTCCTCCCCCCAAGTGCAAGTCATTAGAGAGCACATTTACATCCTCCTGACGAAGCTCTGCTTTTACTGGGGGTGGGGGGGGGGGGGGGGGGGGGGGGGGGGGGGGGGGGGGGGAGGTGGGGGCAGATAAGACAGGATCTCTCTCATGTTAGACCCCCTCTATGCAGCCACCCTCTAAAGCTTATTGCTCTTTTCACACTGTCAGAGACAAGCACACGGCAGAAGGCGAATTATATGCAAGAACAGGTAACTACAATTGCATTACATTTTTCTAAATAAAACATTTACATTTCAATGCTATGAACTCAGTGGTGTTTTCACTATTAAGGTTTTCTGTTGTTTATAAGGTTAAATATATAACGACCTGTCTTTGTTTGCATATAATGGAGAAACTGCTCAAACATCACTTGCAAATTATTTGTTTCATCTGCAGCTTGTTAACATTTAATTAAAGCAGGTTTATATAATAGAAGTCCCATTCATCAACCGTGTTAGCAGGCTTTAGTTTGCAGGACTTAAATACTCACAGGATTACGTTGTAAACAGCAGCTGTAATTGTTTTCAATGATATGCATGTCACTTGAGGACTAAAAGAGAAAGTGGCTTTGTTGATTTGCAGGGTTGTATATTTGAGCCCAGACGATGTGTAGCACAGTGGGCAAATAGCAGCCTGTAAGCCAAACTAGGCAAAATACTTGAACTCCAGACTGAAGCTGAAATGTTGACTTGTACATTTTTACAGTTTACATCAACACCTTTTATAGTTACAAATGTAAAAACAAGGTTTGTGTAAATTCCAACAAATATGACAGTGTGAGATCTAATACTGACATCAATGCCCCCATGTGTAGAGAGGCATGCAAAGCAACTGCCCCGGGCTATTTGAACACAGCATGCCCTGAGATAAATATACCCCAAAACAAACACTTTAATTAAACAATTTTATTATTAAATGAATGGAAAAAAAAATCAACAAAGTAATCCACTGTGTCCTTAGATCCCGCAAGGAAGAAAAGCTGAAACAAACTGGTCGATGGATGAACATAATCGCTTAACCCCGGTTGTAGAGCATGCAGAGAGAAGAAATATAGTCGAGACTGATATAGTTAATTTCATATATTTTTGTGTACTAGCATGTAGTAACGGTGTGACCACACTCTGGAAAAAAATGATGAAGGTATTGCATATTGTGTGTTTATCAAATAATATACTATACAATAAGAAATATAACTACAAGGCAAATCACTTGAAACCATTCAAACTGAATGTCAGAGAGGTTTTGACTTCTGCGATGGACACACACGACTCAGATAAAGCCCTCAGATTACCACCGTCAACATTCAGTGGTTCACCTTTTTAGTTTTCTTCTGTGACTTCCGTCTCGTGGCTCTCCTGCAGCCACACTTTCTGGGACTGAACCTTGTTCTTGAGCTGGGCGGCATAGCGGCGACAGAGAGCGTCTCGGAGACGGTGCATGTTCCTGTACACCTCTAGATGGCGCTGGAGGATAATCACAGAAAAGAAAGGACACTTACTGGAGAGGAAATGAGCTAAAAGTATATACAGGTAGTGCTTCATTGAACATAACGATAAGGAGATGATGAAGGTATTGGTTACTGATCATTGAGAAGTGGGTATTTCTTTATACAATAATCTCTCATCACATGATTGTGCCTTCGTGACAATGAATGTGTCGGTTTAAAAAAATATCAACGTTCAGTATTTATCAACCTGGTCGAGCTGAGCCTGACCCCTGGCCTTGGCCTCTTGGTCCACGTCTGGACCGCTGTTACGCATTGCCTTCCTCCTCCGGGGCTCAGTTTTGACTTCATCCCCTGCCTGTCAACAGTAAAAACCCAATTTAGATGCTGTGGGAGTCAGTCAGCTTGCCTGAAGATTACAAAAACAATGCATTTTTGGTAATCCCTGTCATCTGCCAAAAGCAACCTCCCACACAACAGCTTCACATTGTGTTCTTGCAATACCAAGACAAAAAAATAAATAATAAATACGGAGGAGTAATATGCCCACCTCCTCTCCCACAAAGCCCACATATTATTTCCTGCATGTCTCTAGGAAACAATTTTGGATGGCTGTGATCTGCTCTAAGTATATCATCGGGCGACAGTGTCCTTATTTAATCCTGATAAAGATGGATACCCAACAGATGTTGCAGAGGGAGGTTTTAGAGGCAGAATTCAACTCCTACATTGTGAAGCAAATGCTGTCTTTGCCCCTGAGTATAAAGAGAAAATATAAGATGTAAAAGAATGCAAATTGTGGAGCATGTTACCAAAGAATGCAAGGCTAATGGGAGTAGAATTATGCATGCCAGAGTAGATTAACTACACAGGAAAAACATGGAGCTATAGGCTCCCTTTTATAACCCTTAAATGAAGAATGTAACATGCATGAAGTTTTATGGGGGGACGGTACTCTCTGATCCAAGTCTTCTCTCACGAGGTCGTCCCGTCTCAGGGAAAGGCCTCGTTCTTAGCAGGCTGCCACTGAATGACCACATTACTGAAGTTTATGGGCCGAGTCTGTTTGGGAAGTGTCTGCTTTGTCTTCTTTCACAAAAGCTGCTGGAAACGGGGGATTTATCTGCTCCGTTGCCACAGTAATACTGCCGTGGCAGAGTAAAGGGACCAGCAGTCCTTTTGCTCTCACTGCTGTGTGCAAAGTGTTGGTGACGGGGCAAAGGTGGCATCCATCTGCACTCCCTGCCGCTATAAATCAGTGGAGGATAATGCAGCCGTCCTGCTGTACCGCGTCACTCTGCTAGACAGTGAGCATGATGCTGCAGTGAGGTGGACAGAAGCCTGAAGCCATTTCTTCTTCTTCTTCTTCTTTTTTAAAATTATGTTTTACTCCTGATCCATAAAGAGCAGGGTAGAGACATTGCAGATAGAAATAGAAAATAAAGACATTAGATGCTGCAGGTGTAAACAGAAGCAGCTTGTGGCAGAAGAATGAAAAAAGGCAGAGCTGAAAAGAAAGGAAGTTACCAACTCCAAATGATAAAGACCAAGCATCTCAACTTGTTGCCAGCTTCTGGTTATTTAAATGCTACTTTTCCTATTGAATACAAGTAGTTGAGCTACTTCAGACATAATAATGCGTCTCCCACCCCCAGGACAGACACAGTCAAGAACAGCTCGACTTCAGGCGTACCAGACAGCAGTGAATACCAGAGAGAGGCACATAAACAAGGACATGATTGAAAAGACACAATAGAGCCGGATTACCAGACTTTGGGTCACAGAGCCAGTAGACAATATCACCATGGGAGGACCAAACGGGTCTTGGTACACACTGTACTGGCTCAGCTATGATCTCAGTCATGCAACAACAAAAACATGTTGTGACACTGAATGGGGACAATGTGCCTTACTCTGGCAGTGTGTTTGTTTACTCACATTACATGAATGAGAAATCTGTCATGTCCCGTCCTGGACCACAATAACAGGAGGATGAAATATGAAATTCTCACGATTTGATGAGTGGGTTATTTAAAATACCTTTCTTAATATGTGTGCATCCAGAGTGCTGGCTCGATGAAGGTCTTTGCACTCAGATCTCATGGCAATTCCTTTATTGACCTTCAGAGAAAAGATTATTGGCATAAAATTCCAAAATAATATCAAACAACAATGTTACCTGAGGTTACGAGTAATTTTACAAAAATAGCTTACCAGTTGGTGGTGTATGGGTTTTTCAAACACCAGGTTATGTCCTAAAGGCCACAGTCTTCTGTCCAACGTGTGACTTCAGAGGTTACCAAGTTACAGAGAACAATGGGGTTAAGCCGTCACACTGTACACACATATTAAATATGTTTGTGACCCTACATGAAGATTTCATTTGTGTCAAAGGTTGGCATATGATTGCAGTTTCCTTCAAAGTTTCCCCCGACTGGTTTAATGGTCAGCACAATACAGTGTATGGCAGCTAAAGAGAACCAACAAAGGCTAAATGTCTCTTTAACTCTGGTTTATTTTCTTTTTCATACTGGTTTGTTTCTACGCCCTCAACTGGTCCGTGACCTGCTGTTTCTCCCTGAGCAGTTCATGAAATTCATTACTGCAGATATAATAAAAACATGGTTCTATGTAGCTCAGAGAGTACCATAAGTGTGGGAATGTCAGGATTAAGCCCTAAATTAAAACTGGGAATACCTTTGCTGCAAACCATAGTTCTGCCACTTTGGGTGAAACTGTCCCCCAGATCTTTGGTGTACCAGCACTGTTTATTTTTGGTAGCTCCATGCATTGCTTGGTTTTATATGACAAAAGTAAAGCAGACTGGAGGTAATTTCCTGAAGGGATCATGCACCTGGGCCCCTCAGTACATTGGTCAACCCTGCTTAACAGGAAATCTAAGAGGCTTACATCACTAATGTCCAAATGGCTTCAGGTAGCAACAAAGGATCCTTTAAAGAAGAAGTCTGGTAACCGTCCAGAAGTCTAAATGACTGATCAGAATCGTGGAACAGAATTATTCAAGAGGAACAAGACACATTTGCTTTTAAATTATTCAAAAAAGGTCAGTGACACTTGCAGAATTTAAAAAAAAAAATGTTTTACTTCAAAATGGCATAAAGTCATCAGCTGAGAAAACGTCAAACAGTACAAATATTTAGTAAATATTAAATACTGTACATCGCTGATAAATCCCTACAAAGGATATAAGCCTCTTATTAGAGGAACAAACAAACAGTCCAGTTTGGTTTCAGCAGCAGGCGCTATCATGCCTGTTGACAGCGTATTGTTCTCTGGCACAAAGGAACGGTTTCACGTCCCTTTACGCAAACCCCTCTGCCAATCCACAGGCACCCCACTGAAAACAAAAAACATGTGCAAAGGACGACAATATTAAGGTATTCAGTTCAAACTGTAGCAAAACATTGAACAGGCATTAAACTCGCAAAGCAGCATCCCTGTGAACCATAAGAAGCACTGTTGGTTGCAATTCAGCTTTAATATCTTATTTCTGTTGAATGCCACATGTCCAATGCAGATGACTTATTTTCATTTTCTTCAATAAGTGTATTTATTTGTGACATATATAACTTAGCAAATTACTCCGAAACAAATAGACATTCCTCTGGAGTGGATTTTTTTTTTGTTCCTCCTGTTTGTTTCATTTATAATACTCAAATGTAAAAGATGCCATCGCAGCGGGCCCTCCATCGGTGCACCCTTTTCACGAGTTCATCATTCCTTCAGTCTGCAGTGTAAAAAAGAAAGAAAGAAGAAAGCCCTGATGTCAGGTGTCAGCAGCTTTTAAGGTGCGGGAGCGCAGAAAGTTTGTCAACTTTTCCCAAAGCAGCGGCATTTTCGACCCCTCTGAGCCACTCTTTACATTTCCTCACGACAGTCTCGTCCACGTCTCCATCCTCTTCTTCATACTCCACATCATCGTACTTGTATTGATCGTTCAACAGAGATATCTTAACGATGGAGGTGATGTCCTGCTCCTCGCTTTCCACTTTGGCGACAGGAGCGCAGCCCTTGGTCGATCCGTGCGTCTTTTTGGATGGAAAAACTCGCTTGTGGCGGAAGTCTGCCGAGGCGCAACACTTCTGTTGCTTTGCCATCATCTGCTTTTCTAGATTTCGCTTTTGGATGACAAGAATGGCTTCAGGTGTGAGACTGAGGGTAAACTGAATCTCCTTCTTCCCTTCCTCTTTGCCGTTGAGGTGTCTGGCGGAGTCCATGGAGCTGGAGCGCCTGACTCTCTCGGATGAGTCCTGAGGTTTTGGTATCGTCAGCCAGGAGCTCTTTTCCTGGGTCTCCTGACCGGCACCTGCCTTCTGAGCGGAGCTTTTACGCTTCTCTTGCTGGGCTCTTCGCCCCAAATTCCTTAAATTCGCCGCCGTCCAAGAAGTGGACTGCTTCTCTTTATCGGACCCCCCTTTCTCTCCGCCGGATTTGCTGGTGTGCTCGGTGTGAGGAGGCACTCCGATGGCTTTCTTTTTCCCGAATAGTTCCCTGGCCGGAGAGGAGATCCGCTGGTGGAGGCTTATGGGCGGAAAAGGCATCTTTGTGATTGGAAGTGATCAGGATAGAAAACGTGCAAATGTTCAAAGTGCAGATGATGAGGAAGTCCTGCGCAAAGCGACCAGCGGCGCTCTGCGGGCATTATCCAACAGCGAGGTAGAGAGGGGCTGTTGTCGTGCACACTGACTGGAGTTCAACTGGCTCACACACACGCGGCCTGGCTGCTTTATGGTGGGGCTGGCAGGAAGGCGTGGTCACGCAAAGCACCAAACAAAGCCAGGCAAAAACTGTGGTGATGTCATTTCATAATTTCCAAGTACCTCCTTTAAGCGATGAGCGGCATCCAACTCATGGTCCTCTCCATCTTTTCTCACAGCGCCTCTCTGCTGTTTCACGGTCATTGGAAACCCACATGCTCATTTTTTATTTTTTATTATAAGCCTGAAAAATATCACTCATCGGCAAATAATTGTGATTTAGCGTGGATGGATACATTTTAAAAGTGACCACGTGTTTGATGTGGTTCTTAAATGGGACTAACATTTCGCCTATATTATTTTTTACTAACGGCGTGTTAACATGTGCATTCTTCATCTGAAACTTAAAATTCAGTTTATAGATATCTCACTGTGTATAGGGCCATAAAGATACCGTTTGGTCCTTGTTGCTGTAAAATAACTCCATATGTCCTTGAACTAACACAACATGTCATTAGCTCAATGCTTTCAGTCAGTCAATATCTCAGATATCAATTAAATGATGTATGTAGATGGTCTTTTGTTGTTCTCTCAGCCATGCAGTCACTGGAAGACATCCAGAGGAATACCCAGACAGTGTACCATATTGATTTCTCCTCCATTTTGCTGATGGCTGCACTTTCACGCTGACAGCTACAGAATTGATTCAATATGATTTTGTTTCCCTAATGTATACGGTGTACGGGGAACAATCAAATACTACCTTGAAAATCTGTAGTTTTTAGACTGTTTATCTGACATTGCCTGAGGATGTTGAGCCTTTACAGTTTTTGAAACATTTTTACCATTTATTATTTAGCTGCTCTGGTGATTACAATATCAATGTGAGGGATTTCAGGGAAAGACACAATTTACATTATAGTGTACAAATGAATTGCTTTAAATACAGGAAAAACACTGGCCCCATGGTGGTTGAATACTTAAATATTTGTTTGTGTTTTGACTTTCTACATCATTGAGTTGTGTTTCTGTAGCAGAATATTTGCCAACAAAACCAAAAATCTATTTAGGTCAACAGCCACCGACTCGCTATTGGAATACAAAAGGATGACATGGAAAGTTTTTACAAGATGAGCTGGACCATTAAGCTGAAGGGAGACACAGACGTGTGGTTGTCGGGGTGGTGTGGGATCACTCCTCTCTGACATAACAATGGATTAGATGTAAAAAAAAAAAAAAAAGGAAACGGGTGGAGACTGAACAGATTTATGAGGTCAGGGTTCTTCCCCATCATCCTCAAACTTCGCTGTAATCCAAAAATAGCGGGCAAAGAAAACCGATAACAAAAACAACCACACTCCCTTCACTCAACAGAATAATGTTATCCCTCGGAGTAATCGCTCAAGGATTTGCTGGGTCCCTGCCAAGTTGGTTGAAAAAGTAGTACTGAGGGGAGATTTCGTCCATGCTAATCCAACACGTAACATTATCCAAGCGTCTAATGAAACTATGTGGGGGCTGCACAACAGGAAGTGCAATGCTGTTGTTCAGTCGCATCAAGCAGAAAGAGGAGGAGGCGAGCTTGTTATACCGTGGGCAAATCCTACAGCGAACACACAGGGAAACAGGGTGCCCTGGGACTTTATGGAGCTATTAATGCATGAAACTGTTTAAAATACATTATCCATAAATGATACCACGGGTCCAAGGTATTATACAAAATACAGCACACCTCCTCATCATGATAATGTGAACATCTGCACCACAGATGGGGGGGAAGGCTGAGGTTTTATGAATTTTCTGGAGGAGGTTGTCATGACAACCACATCCTCAAAGGCTATGCCATCATGCTGAAGCAATATAGGGAACTGGATGCAAGCTATTCTGGGTTATTGGGTCACATCAAAATCACAATGCTCAGAAAAGCGTAATTAACGGGGTCATTGCTACATCTGGCATGAAATCAACTTTAAAGAGGAGAAGCAATGTTAATGTAATTTGATGCACTGGGGCAGGTGTGTTCAAACACACTGAGACAGGAAACAGGCTAGACAGGAGCTGCTTTTTTAAATTTTTCTTTAACTGGGAAAAAAACAAACTTCAAATATTCCAGTGCATTATCAATGAAAGAAAATAATCATATACAAACATGGAATAGCATCTGAGAGCCTCACACATCAGTGCCTTGAACAGGAAACAGAAATAATGTGTTTTAATAATGCTTGTGTGTGTGAACACAGAACATTACTTCATAAACAGTAATATACCAAATCTATATACATAGATATATATTTATGAATGAATAATGTAAAGGCACTCAGTCAAAATGATTTCCCTGCACTGAAATGGTTTAAAATCCTCAAAAACACATAGGAATATCTCTAAATATATTAAGCATTAGATGCACTCATCTATTCTATCAATAGCAAAAGATGTTATAATCTGATTATAGTTATAGACCTTCAGCTGGACTTAAAAGGATTCACAGTATGAAACAAGCCATGGTAAAAATCTGGAGATAGTGTATAAACAACACAGATGTATATTTTACAGAGCTACTGTTCTTACAGTTTGCATATTAGGACCAGTCTTCACTGATTGTGGACGAAGGAGTCCTAACTCAGACAGGTTGTGAAGCATTTCATCACAGCATCCCTGTAAATAAAACAAAAAAAGCCAGCATTATAAACAATGCAAAGACAAAAAGAGGTGAAAAGCAATGAAGGAATGTTGATCGAGTGTTGTTCTAAAAACATTAAATGTTGTCATGCGTACAAAATTAAAAGCGACATAAAAAGCACTTCCACCCTTTGTTTAGATGATTTGGGCTGGGCTTGTCATGAATAAGTGAGTGTGTTTTGGCAGGGAAGCACCACATGCTCAGAGTGATGGGGGCTCCCTTTCTCCAGGTACTATGCATTGAGGGATGATGCAATATGAGCAATCGCCATGGAAACCACAGACAGTCGTTGCCTGTTCCATTTCCCCTCACACCGTTTGCTCTTGCCATCGGTGCGTTGCTATGCAGACTTTGCCTCAAGCCACTGTGAAATTTCAGTGGAGGAGGTGTGGGACCAGTCAAGGTTAAAAGGAGAAGGGGGGATCATAAGCAGTCTAGGAGGGAGGAGGGGAGGTCGACGGACAGACAGGAGACCTGCTCCTTCAAATGCTTTGGTTCGTCCCTCTGATGTATGAAAAAAGAAATAAACATTCAACACCAGAATCCTCATCTTCTTCCTGCCAGGTTATTTTTTATATAATCACATACATCTTGATGCCATTTTGCTTCCATAAAAACACAAATAAATGATCATTTATTTCTGATTAAACGCCAGCGCAACAGAAGCCTTAAAGCACTGTGGGAAGTGCACGTGCAGCAGGTTTCAGCATCTTTGTGTCAGAGGTTATAAATAGGCAACAAAGTAAAACACATTAAAAGCTCAAGTCCATTGGCCATGTGGTGTTGTGGCTAACCAGGTATCAGTTGGTTTGACCAACAGACCGGCAGAGGGAGAGACTGCAGTCTAATGCGTCACTGAGAGGGATAGAGATCTGTGATCGGAATATGCTGTTCAATAAAGAGATACATGATCAAATCTAAATGAAATGAAAAATGGATTTAAGTAAGAAGCTTAAAGCGAAAAGACAATAATGTGTCGACACAAAAACTACAATAATATAACAACAAAGGACAAACAAATAAGTGTTAATCAGGATTTCAATATTCAGCTCAAAGTCGGGCCATCACATTTGCATTTGTCTTTAGGAATTTGGTTTTTGGAAGGGTGGCACGGCAAAAGGTCTTTGTCCCAGCTTTGTGTTGTGAAAAGCATTTGGGTTGGGGGTGGGGGACTCTGGGTGGTTATGGGACGTCTCTCAGCTGTCAGCATGGATTATAGGGTTGCCCAAATACACAAGGCATTTGGGCTGGGAGTGGTGGGTGGGGGCTTCGGACCTCTCACTAAATGAGACACAACCCTTCTTACAGCTGGACTGACAAAACAACATCACACCTTGTGCTTATGTTTGGGGAAAGCACTGAGATGGTACCCCAAGAAGTGAACATCTGAGTATCGGGAGTATTTTCTTTCAATTCAAATTCTTTACTGAAGTGTACTCTGAAGAAATTACTAATTAAAATCGCTGTAAGATCTCAGATGCCGTTAGGCTCTATATTGCACATTATCTACAATAAAGACAAAGCAAGTATGTAGGTGAAAACGACTATTATGCGAGTTGTTGATCTTCTTCTCTTATGCAGGACAGACTATTTGGGTCTCGATCTAATCATAATGTTGCATTGTGCTTCAACCCTATAGAGCTTAACATAAGCACATCACAAGTAATTTAAAAGCTACATTTGGGAGATAAATATTGTCTGAAAGAGCATTATTGCACAACAAATGATTTCGTTTAGATATTACAGATGAAGCAAATAGCCTCACAGGGCTGAAGCACAGAGGAGCGTGAAACAACAAGCTGCCATTTGCGTGACATTAAGTGCCTGCACTAGTCGTTGGGGGGAGGGGGGGAATTACAGCCATATGTTGAGGGCAAACAGCAAACAGTGTTTTGAGAATGAAAACATGTTTTCATTGAAGGTTCACAAACAGTATTCTCTCCAGTGAGTTTGTAGAGGGCTTTGTGAAGATATGAATAGTAGCTCTTATAGATGGACAGAGTTCAATCAGTAACACTTTGAACTAGACATTAGGACATACAAATCAACTTCAGGTCAACGCAGACAAAACATAAATCATACAATCACGTCATCTTACCTGGCAAATGGAATGTAAGAAATGCTATACCTGAAACAGAAAAATACAAAAACGTCAGGATGAGGCGACAATGGCAAGTTACTGCCTGTAGAAGACATTATTTAGATGGAACATATGAGATTGAGCATGTCAAAGTAAATCAGAAAGATATTCTTAAAATAAATTACTGTTAGAATGTATATCACATATTATTTGATGAATGTGTAATGTTTCCCTCGGATGGCTTTTGTGTCCGCTATATGGCCACATTAGTGAAATATTTGAAGCGAGCTGTCATGTTTCAAAGGCTTCGTCGTGACATAGATGTTCAAGATGTCTGAAAACACATTCTCCTGTATTTCAGCATGTTATCGCTGGAAATCCCAGAATCTTAACTGAAGGTTCACATGTTTTATTAACAATGTTTGTCTGAATGACGTCATTGTATTGAAATAATGTGACGTAAAAGAGATTATAGATTAAAAGTATAAAACACCACAAAGAATGGCAGACTTAGTAGTAAATTTATGTTTCACTGGTGGCATAATAACGGCCTCCTTATGAGCAGAACCCCATCATGTACAATGTGTGTTAAAAGTCAAGCAGTAATCATTGGACTGAAGGGTCTTTAAGATCGCTCTGCGAGGGGATTAAACAAATGTGATTGTGAAGGAATTGGATACACTGTAATCTTTGCACTCATGAGTCCAGATGGATTGGTAGACAAACACCGGGCACTACAAAAACACAATACCCCGCCTGGAAATGATTACTGCTGAAGTGAAGCATAAAAAAAAGCCCCTGATCAAACACCTACTACATTTGAACTATGTGAGGAATCTGGTAAAGCAGTTGGATGATTAACTACACCGCAAGCCTGAGCATTGCTGCCATCTTGCTTTACCCCCAGTGAGCAGGGAACCCTCATCTTGTGCTGTAAACATCTCCCACATGAATGACCCAATATATAAATTAAATAAAGTCAACTAAACAAGTATGTTAATTAAATGCTTTGTCAGTCAGTAGTGTGTCGGTGTCCTATGGTCACTTCACAGGACTGGACTTTGCTTCTATCTGTGTGTGTGTGTGTGTGTGTGTGTGTGTGTGGACTACTTATTACAGAACCACCTTCACACAGACATCCGAGTGCCTGCGTAGGAGTGCACCCTGCCCCCCCCCCCCACCCCGTCTGTTAGGAATGAGCTAGAGATGTGTAGCTTGTGGTTACCATGGTGATGCCTCTGAGAAAGCAGGCAGAACGGAAGTGAATGTACAACACGTAGGTGCAACAGCAGTCTAGTTACGGGGCCGACAGGGTCCTGCTCAGTGATGCAATGAAATTGGGGGTTGTGTTTCTATGCACATTCACAAACCTGAAAGCCTTTTGTTACTGCTGTGCAAATATGTCCAAATTAATGAACATACAAGTGCTGACATGCCAGTACACATCACTCACAGGCCTCACTATTCACTGCCATGTTGGAGCTGACCAACCCCGTTGGTCTCTTTACTCGATCATCTAGTCTGAGTTATCTGCAGCAGTCAGAAAGCAATACTTAAACTAGTATGAAAACTAGCAACTAAACAAGTTTACATTATTATATATTTACGGTTAATCGATTGATTGCTTAGTATGACAAAAATATCAGAACGGAGGAAAAATGTCCAATTACAATTTCCCAAAGCCAAAGGTGATGTCTTGTTTTGTCAGACAACTTGTTTAAAAAAAAGAAAAAGCCAACCATTCACACGTTGGCCAATTTAGAACCTCCAATTAACCTGAGCTGCATGTCTTTGGACTTTGGGAGGAAGCCAGAGAACCCAGAGTGAACCCACGCTGACACAGGGCAACATGCAAACTCCACACAGAGGGACCGAACCACCCAGACCGGAAACCAAACCCGGGTGCAGCCACGTATCCTCAATGAACCATTTACCTGCGATACCTCTGTCGTAGTGACCCCAGAGATAGCTGCCGGCGACTTTGTGTGTAAACAACAACAACAACACAGACTGCAACACCTGAGAGTCTCTACATACATCCACACTGGCACTCCCTCTTCCTCTACACGTCAAAAGTATACTGACCTACTGGACCACAATGCCTGGCAACCTACCTACCCGCCTTCTTACAACATGATTCTACGGATACGTCAAGCAGATGTCACTGACTGCTCGTGGAAACTAGGGCAACGCATTTGTTTTTCTATTATCTTACATGTGCATCTACGAATATAATAATATTATACGACACTTCCATGGTATGATCAAAAAAAGCCTAAACTACCATGCTAATTGCAGCAAGTCACATTAAAGCAACAGCAGTGTGATTAACTTAACTCAGACATTTCTTGAGACAAAGCAGCCGGAGCAAAGTTCTCTACCACTGAGAGACAGCTTCAACTGAAGAGGTGTGAGTGGTGAGTAAATTAATTGATAACTGCGCCACAGTGGAGTGACGGCTGGTCACACTTACCATGTCATTGCCAGAAACTGCAAAATACAGAAGATGATAGCAAGCCCCTTTTTATGCCACTTTAAAAGAAAAAAAAGAAAAGATACAAAACGTTAATTCTAATAGTTGAAAATGCTGCACTGAAATAACAAAGACTGGAACTGGTTTTAAAAACCACGTGTTGACTACTTACCCAAAACACTGCACAAAGAGTCAAGACCAGGCAGAGCTGATGGAAGAAGAAAGGAAAGGTTATCTTGTCCGCTTGCAGAATGAACTTCACTATCTGACACCTGATTTCTTTCAGTATTTCACATAAAATATTAAGTTTTAACATCAACAAAAGCCACTGAATGTGCTAAGAAAAAAAAGAAGGCAGGTACAATGTAAATGCATTGAAGCCTCTTGTTTATTAGGAATCAGAGAGAAAAGTGCATCTAAAACCCACAATATTAAAAAAGGTATGGACTACATGAGGCTCTTGTGAAGCATCTGGCTCAACTTAGGGTTTAAAGTAACGTAGAGCCTTTTATTTACCAGCATGACAATGGTGGCTATCAGTCTTTTTGGTTCAAACATGCGCTTCAGCTGTTTTAGTGGTCCCATTAGGAAGCAGGTGCTTTAGAGGAACAAAAAAAAGAAACACAAAATAATTACAATGTGTATACATCAGCAAAAAGGTACATTGACCTGTTGTTTAAAAAGGTTCATCCATCAAAGTTTTTTTTCATGAACTAAAACTTGAAATCTAAGAATATAGATTTTTGGATTTCAGAAAAAGTCTTCATACCAGACATGCGCACGCCTTCCGACTGACATCAGAATAGCATCGGCGAAATAATCAAATTCACACGACATGCTGGGGGTAAATATTTCATGCCCGACATCACAGTGACGCATTTCAACCCTCCTACATGATTCATGTATGACGTCAGTGAATGGGACGGGACAAAGGCTTTCCCAGAGCCGAGTGGGTAGAGGCAGTCTGTGTAGCGTCACATCTGTTAGATGAGACATCAGAGTGGTCGGTGTTCTTCCAACTGGTCTGCTGAGAGGGACGGACGCTCTTCATCTACTGCTCACTAGAACACACACTGATGATATCTATGCACATGCTGCTACTGCAGGGAGCAGTGTAACAACAATACCATTACCGATAAGAAACCAATGTCGGAGGGTTTTATGTCTATAAATGGAACTTTGATGAAAAGTCTGGTTTTAAGACAAATGCGTTCTGGTTGCAAAAGAAAAAGCAAGAAAAGGAGACACCCTTTAACAGCCTGCCAGAGTAAAAATAGGTTTCAAAAGGAAATTTATCAAAATTGAAGAAGTGATTTTTTTTAAAAGTCAAACATTTGTTCAAAGGGGCTTATATTTGTTTATTTTATTGTTATAACACTTGCAAATGACTTGTGAAAATGACAGCTTCCCACTGCTTTTGGTAAAATGAGGTAACCAAGTAATCTTCTTGTAGTCAAAGTTACAGTCTCGGTTTGGAAAGCAGGTGACCCAGTTCCTTTACGCATCCAAACCCTCCGGACATATGATACCTGACAATAGACTGCCCTGTCTTAAATGCCCTCAATGGTTCACTGTCAACGAAGTCAAAGACAGCTTGATTAGATCTAGCCCTTGGCTTATAGAGAGTAAATAATCCAAAATGTAAAATCCAGAAGGATAAATTCTTATATTACTCAACCCTGACATTAAACTATAAACAATCAGGATACGTCAGCATCTATATAGTAGTCAGTATTACAGCATCATTAGCGCACACAGCCAGATCCCACTAATGAAGGTACAGTGCAAGTTCAGTCAGAAGTCTACACTCTTGCATGCCTAAGCCCATTATTTATTTCTCATACATCTGCCAATCACTTCTCAAGCATGCTCCCTCATTATGTCCTTGCTGTCATTTCTCTGGGCTGTCAATCATGACACCAGCTGTTTAGATCATCTAGTCTCCTCTATCCAAGAAGCACAACGGAACTATTGCATCAGAATTAATTATATAATAATATAGATCACAATTGAATAAACTAAATTAGGTGCAGTATTAACCCTTCGCAATCAGAGTGCTTGCATGAGATGTACATGTTTAAGTTTACTAAGTGCCATGTTACTGCAATGGCAGTTCTCCATTCATTTAGAATGTAGTAAGAATATAAATGTACAATTATACTAATGCTAATCTGATTAAATAACAGATTATCATTTTAGCTATAATCCTATTGCCTGATGCAGAACCAGTAGTCACCGTTTATCTAATAAATATATCATATAAATCAGAATGACATCTCATGGTTCCTCAGGCACTGTGCTCCAAACACTGAGCAACAGGCGATGAGTGCACAGAGGGTAAGATGGTAAATAACCATCACAGTAGTTGATGAGTCTTCTGTATAAACTGTTTACAAGCGAAAACTTGGGAGTGTAACTGGTCCAAGGATTACTGTAACAGAGTAGCGCGTCGTCAAGGCAAAACAGTTTCAGAGTTCATGAGCCCGATGCTCATTATGTGTTAAATTCCTGGCAGTGATCCATAGTCGTGACTCGTGAGAGAAATACATCAAGTCATTACAATTCTCCAACATCAGTTTGAGCCGGACTTACCTGGAAAGAGCTGCGATGTTCCCTATAGTGTAGAAGACGGCGAAAAGCTTGACTCCATTCGGAAGGAACAGCAGTGCTGAACCCTGACGAAACGGCAAGGAAAGTCTGCGTCAGCTACAGAGAATAATGTCACTAAACATTCACATACCATGTCTAAATGAATCCTGGACTTTGAGATGATTGAAGGCTTACATCCATGTTATTTATTGTCTTGGCAAACAAAAATCAACAAGGACTTCTGTGAGCTGTCCATGGGTTTTACTGACATACGATGGGCTCCCCCTAGTGCCGACAGACGATATGAGGCTTTGTTTAAGATTCGCTGCCTGCGAGACAAGCGTGCCCACTATCTGGACCACTTCCAGTGAAAAAGACAAAGTGTCACGCTCGGAGAGTAAACATAAGTATGCATGGGAGGAATAATACTTAGAGGACAGAGTTATGAGTTAAGCTTTCAAGAAGATGGAGCAACTACCCTTTTACTCAAGTGTTGTCATTTATTGGTCGGAAGGACATTCAAATAACCTGCCGCTCATAACTGCATCTCACGGAAGGAGCACATTCTGGTTGCTTATTTCTACAGAAAAAGGGATCATGGGGCACCCTTGTGGCTGTGCGTGTAGATATCCCAACTCGGTGACTTTCACCATCCATGTCGACATGGGTTACTTTCAGCTCTTTTCCTGGCAGCAAGCAACCTTTAGGCGTTAATTAAGTACAAGTGACAATTAACAATCACTATCTGCACTCTAATCTGCAAGCATAAGAGAACAGGATTTGTTCTTGATGCCATTTGCCCACAGCGAATGTTAATTTGAGAGTTTTATAGTGCCTATAAAGCAAACTTATAGCGCAAGAAAGAAATTACTTTGAACGTTCCTGACAACAGTAATAGTGTTATTTCTGCTCTGCATTCCTGATGTCAGCATCAAGTCAGAGAGAACACAAAAGATGCCTTTTCAACATGAGAGGCAGAGACACTCACGAGTATTGAACACAGGATGCCTCCAGCAAAGCATATGACAAACCATTTCACCCGGGTGCTGTAGCTGAGAGTGCTGGCATCGAGGACCTGGTGAGAACAATGGGAGGATGTCACAAGACAAGTCCAATGACCCGCAGAAAGACCCAAAGGCCTACTGGGGATTTAACCAGTAAACACACGAGCACACACGCACGGGCACGGGCACGGACACACACACACACACGGTAAAATAATTAATACAACCAAACTACAGAGCACCTCTGGGGTCAGATAGAAGAGGATAACAACTACATGTGTATATCGAGGTTTCCCCCACCATGTGAACCTAGAAGGGCTCCGTGCCACGCTGTATCGTAGAATCTGCAAGGAAATGCAGAATTGCAAACGTGGCAGACTATTATGGTGTGCCAGAGTGAGTTTGCGACAAGTAAAGTTACAATCACGTGACCTATTATATAAAAACAGCTGTTCAAGTCAGCATCTTACCCCGTTTCCTCCTCACCGGGAACGCGTGTAAAAAGTGCAGATAAACAAACAATACAATTTACTGAATGCTGCCAGACAAATATTATAATAAAACACATTCCGGAATAATAAAAAAGCATGAAACTGCTAAGTTAGCCAACTTAATGTCTATGAAATGCTACAGAGCGTAGACTGACACGTTTTAACTAACGTTAGCTAACTAGCTACTTAATGATACAACAACGTGTCTAGCAAACGTTAACTGGAAGAAAACAAACCACTTTTACGTTAAAAGCGGGTCTTTCAGAGAGGAAAACAAGTCATCGTTGTATTAGATTGTATCCGTTTAGCATTAGCAGCGTGTACAGTCCTACAGTTAGCTCGCGGTACCTGGTCGGTGAGACCCAGCTCTTCGTTCTCCTCTTGGCCGCTTAACACACGACGGAGCTTGTCCATCGCTGGAGGATTTTCGCTTGCGAGTGGCCACGAAAAGTCAGAATTTCTATATTTCCGACTGTACGTCCGCTGTTTATGTCTGAAAGTTTTGATCGCAGGAGTGACGAGTTTACACTTCCTGCCTTCCTGAACGTTGCTTTATGTAAGTGCTGACCTAGAGTCGGTTTGTTTGCAGCCAGTGTTAGCCGACGTCTATGGGGAGGCTTTTAAATAACCGACTGCAGATCAGCTTGTGAAGGCAACTTAAAAAAAAATCACTTCCTCGCAACTGCTGCTGCCTTCAAGTGCTGTAGGAAATAATAGTATTACACAATGAACGAACAGAACTACCCTAAATACTGTGCTCTTTTTGGACTGTATCGATAACGTGCTGGAATTTCGGCTATGAATTCAAAGTAGGAGTTGAGAGAAAAGCCTATTTATTAAAGCAAAGCAGACTGTATACGTATTGCTAGAATTGACTTTACGTTCAATCTGTTAAGGCTTGAACAGACACATAAATATAACCTGTATCAGGGGTGTAACAATTGCCCTTTAAAATAGCGTTTCTTTGCTTGGTTAGGCCTATTTACTTTTCATTACTCCTGGTTATTAAATATGTGGACCCCTATACAGTTAAACACTGTTTAATGCTCCTTGCCTTTGCGTCTCTTTGTCGCCATCCAGTGGAAGTATAACAATAAGGAAAAGAAACAGTTGGCACTATCGGCACTATCATGGCGAGGTCCTCTTGCTGCCATGACCACGCTTTGTAGTTTTATTAGCGGGCCTTGTGCAGACTGCACAGAGTGATTTGTCTAACTCAATGCATAACTTTTCAAACAGCATTATTTTAATGCATTTTTGAGAAAAATACATCCTACATAATGACACATGATGTGTTTAAGTTAACAGGAGTATCTCAAATACCAGGATACCAATCTATCAATTCTCTTGAATCAGAGTTTATCTTGTAAGTTTATGTCCGTCGCTCAATTCTTAGACGACCAATTACAATAATAAGTACACATTGCATTGCTTTGAACTGTCATGCTATTGGAGGGATATCTGTGACAACCTGTATCTGGAAATACCTCCAAATGATTTTACTGGAACGACAAAATAATACGCCACTATGTATATTATGTATGCTATTTATGTCAGGATCTGTAGTGTTGTTTCGTGTTTCCTGTCTTATTTTGAAGTCCTTGTCTTTCTTGTCCTCTGTTTCTCTTCACTTCCTGTCCCTGTGATTGTCTGCCCTGTTCCTGATTGTTTCCTCCTGTGTCCAATCACCTGCACCAGCCCTCTGTATTTAAGTCCTGTTCATGTCATTCCCCTTTGTCGGTTCGTCTTGTCTAGATCGTGGAAGATCTTGTGTGCATGTTTTGTATCCTGGTTTTTTGAAGCCTGTTTTTGGAATCCTGTTTAGCAATAAAGTTGCTTTTCCATCGTTGACGGCGTTTGGGTCCAGTGTTCCTGTCGAGCTGCACATAACAATTTATGCTTTACACTGTCAGTTAGTTGGGATAAAACTTTAAGAAAAGTAGCAATTTCCCACCTTTACTCATAACAATCATGTGGCTGATGACAGGAACCTGCAACAACGGCATCAGAGAAATACCCAACCACGCCTGCAGGACAAGGATAGATGAACTGTATTTCCCCACACAACTTTTTTTTCATTTTTCTTTTTTTTCTAATGTAAGTTCAGTTTGTGTTGTCACAGCATTACGCTTTTGCAACACTTAGAGTGATCCACAGAGATACTTCCTCTTGTAAGTGACATTTTTAAAACCTTCTGAAAGGCACTTAATGCAACATTTATTTGCTCAAACTTATTTGGGAGTGACAGAGAGAAGGTGATGCTTTGTGCCATGCACCTCTGAGTAGCTTCTCTTTCCATCATTGAGAAAAATTACTCCTCGTGTGTAATACAGGCTACTAATATAATAACAAGTGGGTTATACTTTACTGCTGACATGCGTTCAAAAGTATGCAGCTCAGCTAACTGAGTGAAGGCTTTGCAGATATTTGTGTGTGAGATTTGTGTGTCTCCTATGGTTTAATATTAAAGCAATGGTGAGTGAGTCTTACTTGATTTCTTGCCTTTTCTGCAGGGACTTTCCCAACGTCTTGTTAATGAAAGGCTTTAGTGGCAGCACCATTGATTTCAAATGACACAACAATCTATCGGCCAGCCTGGAGTGCAATGTAGAGATTCCCTACAGGCATGTGTTATTTTGACATTGTCCTATCACAAGTCATATCTCCTCTGAAAAAGGCCGGTGGCAAGGTGGTCACGGGATGTATTAAAATGAAGAATAGCCAATCTACAGCCATGTATGACGTGGAATGCTTAGTTATACAGTAAGTGACCACGTGGTGGAGATGTTGGGCAGACAAATAAGTATGCCACCAGGTTTTTTTAGTTTATCTTCGAATGTTTTTTGTTAACATGTTATTGAAAATAAAATGTATCACATACCTCGCTATTCTATGTGTTGTTATAGGCTACACACGTGCGTGTACTGCCTGTAAGGTCTATGGCGATATGTGTACGGTATGTCTCAAAGAAAGAGAATAAGTAAAAAAAATATGGATATGGAAAAATAAAAATATATAAACTAGTGTGGAATTCCAATATTGTTGAGTGTCCGTGTTTGATCCGCTGTGGTATTTTCCGAATTGTGGTTGTTTTCAGTGCATTTCGGTGCATTCAGTCCCGCCTCCGTGGGATCCTCCTGTGACGTGGAGAAAAGTTTACTTTTTTTTCTCCTCTCTGCAGCTGGATGTGATGTCGGGTCAACAAATCTCCACACAAGCTGCGTTGAAGTCACGCTGGCGGGTGATGTTGGTTATTGTCGGTGATATCGTGCCGGGTCCCGCGCAATCCGCCTAGAATAATAATAATAATCCGTCTGTTGCGGGACCGAAAGCAGCAGCGAAGATCTGAGACAGGCCATGGCAAAGAAGTCTCCTCTAGGCTGGGTTGGAGTGTTTCTCTCTGCTACGGCCATAGCCATTATTGTGGGGAGTCCGGTCAGCGGTGAGTTGTTTACTTTCCTGGAGGTTTTCCTCCACACACTTCATGCCCCTCAATGACATTTCAGGCTAAACTCGATCTAATGTGCAGCAGAGACGTGTTTTCTTCTCAAGCGTTACAGCTCTTATTAATAGGCATACACCGTTATTATTATACCATTATTCCTGACTCTAACACATTCGCGAAGGCTACTGTCGCTTCTTTTTGGACTGGAATGATGATAACACTTCAAAATAAGAATTTGTTAAAGAGCCATAGTCTACTTTATAAATGTTGAAAAGCATTTAACTCGATACTCGTTTTTTATTATTTTAATATGTGTCTCAATTTCACTATTTCTGGCTTTTAGGAACATATTATATATATATATTTTGGTGGATTGATTGATTTGGTAGGTGAATGTTTTTATTTTTCAATGTCATCTGATATTACTGCTCACACGATCTGCTAATTAATCGATAAACCTTTATTGCCACGTATTTTTTGATAATGTACTGATCATTTAGGTCACTTTTGCACAAAAGTAAAATGTTCTGACATTTAATAATGATTAATTGATTATTCAAAAAAGATATTGGACTGATAAATCTAATATGAAAGTTATAATTGTATGCACCCCTAAAACTGTCACACACTCATGATGTTTAAATGCTACTTCTGATGGTTTTGTGAGCATTGTGGGTGTAACACATGCCCGGTTCCATCACTTCGTATTGTGTCAGACCTCAACTCCCATGCAGGTGTACTGACGTAACATCTCCTGTGAACAGCTCAGCATTTATGGGGTCGGTTCCACCGTCCAACAAGGACCTCTGACCCTCTGGTCATACCGGGCCGTATTTCAAGGGTTTATCTGAGCCCGGATCAGCTCAGACGGCTGCATTTTAAGCCCACCATCGGCTCCATCCAGCTGTCAGAGGGCCATGAGGCTAAATTCAACTGCTCCATCGACATCCCCGATGCCCGGCTGGAACCCACCATCCTCTGGGAGAAGAACGGCGAGGACCTGGCGGCAAACACACAGGTGGTGATCAACGAGCTCCAGACCGTCACAGACGGGGTCATAACTCTCCTCTCCACTGTCAGGTAGGTGTAACTACATGGAAGTGAAATATAGTGTGAGGGGCTGAATACGCAGATTGATAAGTGTCTTTGTGTACTGTATTACAGCATTAACCATGTGCAGCGAATGGATGCTGGGGAGTATCGCTGCAGACTAAGCATCAGCACCACAATGGTCGAGTCTCAGCCCATCACCATTGAGGTGGAAGGTGAGTTTACACACGGTGCCAACATTTGGTGTTTTTCAGGGCGTCCATATTTTTCACGACACGTTTTTAATCTGTCCATAGGTCTGCCGACATTAATCCATCAACCAGAGGACAGAAATGTAACAAGAAACACCCCTTTCACATTGTCATGTGATGCGGTCGGACCTCCGGACCCCGTTCAAATCCGCTGGCTCCGTGATGGATTACCCGATAGTGACTTTCGAAACTCTTCCGACAGCTACTCTGTGTCAGGTGAGACCGCCAACTGTGTCTCTGTCTCCTTCTCACACACACAGAGAATATGTGAGAATAATATCAGCTATTCTGTTCCTGTTGAGGTGCTCTCTAAAGAGAAGTGTAATTTCTTGCTCGTCTTCTGTGAATGATCAGAATATGACTCAAAATAATTTTGAGTGACACCTCTAATCAGACAGAAAGAAGCTGAACATGAGATTCATACGTCTCTCCCCCTAGTAATTTCCTCTGGACTTTATTTGTTTAATTTAAAAGTGCTCCTTAAAAAAAAAGTGCCTCTCCGGATGAAGCTTTAGCTTCTTGTTGCTATTACAGGGTTATTACGTCAAAGTGGAACCACACATCTGAAACCAATTCTCTATTGTTTTCATTAAGGAACTTCAGGCTTGTATAAAAAAGTTGTAAAAGTAGTAAACTAGAAGGAACACACAAGGTAAAGCTTATTAAACCAATGAATGTGTTTAACTTTGGTGAACTTGCTGCTGTGATTGAACATGGAAACATTCAAAGGGACATTTGGCTCTGATGATGGCGCCACAACGTGGTGCAGGTCTTACTCGGTTAGTATCACTTTGTACGTGGTTTCTATTCTGCCTCGTCTCTGCTGCCTCAGCATCTGTAGCCTGCTTACTGTGATGAGATGTATCACCAGGGTCCGTGTTGCTTGGGCCTCCTGCAGCACTGCTGAATGGTCATTCATGCATGGTCAGAGCTTTTTGTAACGCCACTCGGTGTATACTGAAATGTGGATGTAGAGAATAACTCAACTGTGAAAAATGCAACACTTTCTGTCCAAACTAAAGCCACAGTTTGACCTTGTGGGAACTATGCTTATTTACTTTCTTGCCCGAGAGTTAGATGAGAAGTTTGATATATCACTCTCATGTGATATGCAACTTGTTTATTTCTAATGAATATAATTACTGGACTGTTTGTAGCAACATTCACATGGAATTTCCTTTAAATTATATAACTGTCTTTTCAACGTGGACTCTCCCTCAGCTGCCCTCTCCTAAAAACAAAACATGTGTTACGAGAAGCAACACGTTTCTGTTCTGTATATTCTAACGCTTCATTTTCAGTGCGCCACGGGCTGCTGTAGTCAGTACGAAGCTGAGGGGTTAAAGGTTCAGATCTGTGCTTTGGTCCAGCATGTGCAAGGGCCTGGGCAGTAAGGGGGGCTGTGTTCGGGGGTTGGCTCCGGGGACAAAGACCTCATTCACAGGACGGCCCACTAGCCAGCAGGGAGGGGCTGGACACAGAGGCTGGCAGGCTGCGGGCTTCCAGAGCTCTTTGCAGGACCAAATATTGGCACAACAGAACAGTGTAAACCCACTCTTATGCACCTCTTGCATGCTATGAGTCGAGGGCCCCCTTTTCCACGACAGCTTGGATCCCATGATATTATCAGAGTGCTTTTGTGATGGGAAGTGCTGCATGATTGTTAGCATGCACTCATCATTCAGATGGCTTGAGAACGGGGCATTATTCTTAAAGAGATAGGAAGTCGATGGGTTAATTTGGGTTAGTGGAGGTCTGTTTATCCACCTTACATTGTTTATCAATCTCAGGACAGCAGGTGTGATGACAAACTATACTGGTGGACCAAATGTGGTGCACAGTAAACTAAGACTGAAAATTCATAGGCTGAGTTGTAAGATTATGGAGTAGTTTGACTCTATTTGCTTAAAAATATAGCAGAAAAATTGAAAATTAGGCAGCTTAGTAAGCTAGAGAGCTTTCCTCCATAATTTGTGATGTTTCCATTATAGTTGCCAGGTCGTCTATTTTTATTGCAGTCTTGTTGCTTTTTGTTTTAATTTCCTTGCCAAGTACAGTGAAAGCAGGGCGTGACCTTGACTCCTTTCCTTTTCCAAAAATGATCTGACGTAAAATAAATGAGTTTCTTTAATGAGCCATGAGCTAATATTATTGACGCTCTACTGTAGATGCTTGGTGGAGAATCAATTTATGAAACCACCTCTGCAACATAATCCACTCCTTTGTTGTCATATAGTAGCAGATTATTTGTGTTTACTAAAATACTGCTAAATGCATGCTAACACAGGCTTCCACACTCCTCAAAGTTATTTGGAATATATGTCCATATGTATGGAACTGCATGGAAGTGCATTATGCTAAACATGTAATTAAAGTTTTGTGATACTTTTTCCACCATGAAAACGTGTCACAATTGGAATCCATAATGCCTTGCATCATTTTGCAACATGACACAAAAATCCAGGACAGACTTCATGCAGCAATGTGGAATTTTTAGGAATCAAAAGATTTTGGGAATATCACTTTAAAGTAAATGGTGTTGTGACATTCACTAAATTGACATTGTTCCTGTTGTTTCTTTGCTATTTGGTCAAATTGAAAGGAAGGACCAGTGTCATCGCCCCAACCATCTGTTTGAAATGAGGCATGTGGTAGTTACATCTGCACAGCTCAGCTGGAAAGGCGCTGATGTATTTGCACTTTTCTCAGTTTTGATCCATGTGATACCAAATTGAATTGAGATGTTTTCGTCATGTGAATGAAAATGATTAACGTGATAAATGATTCAGCCAGATCTATTTTAAGTCCGGCTCTATCTTTGTGCAAACAAGCCGATTGCAGTCAGTGTTTGTGTGAAAGGTGAAGCACTCTTTACCCCGGTGCTCCCGAGCAGACAAAGGCAAACTCAAGAGGACGTGATATTCTGCAGAATGTAAACAAAACATCCCAAGTTGGTTCCAGTCATCTATCACAGGCTGTTGATTAGCTTTGTGGAAGCATTTCGGAGATAGAGATGCTGGAAAACAGAGCACAAACAAGACATTATTTAGCAGCTCACCCAGTCCTTTTCCAACTGGGCAGATCTGTGGCTGTTGAAAGACAGTAATTGTGCATCCAGGAAAAGGGGCCCAGCAAAAGTATTGTTACCACAGTACATCACACTGGAGAGGCTCAATTTGAGCTTTACCACATGAGGTGCTACTGTGTGAACATTTAAAGTAAAGCAAGCCATTCCCAATTGTGTTTTTTTTGTACCAGTTTCATTCTGGCTTCTCTATCGACGCTGACATGGCACTTTTCCCCCAAAGTGGCCTTTGACACAGAGAAATCAGGTTGTTTGGTCAAACAAAAGGACCAGACTGTTTCTGGCTGACTTGTTCTTCAAGTTTTTAAAGCCAGTATTGATGTAAAATAACACCAATACTGCTCTATCTTGATCTTGATGATTGTTTGTTTTAAATCCATACAGTATTGGAGTACTACATCCTTCTCTCAAATGTGTTAATTGCAGGTGTGGACAAGTACACTCAGTTTAGCTGCGAAGCTTACAACTCGAAGGGTGTCACCACCTCCAGAGAAGCAAATATCAACATCAAAGGTAACACTGGCTTTTCAGGCCCTGCAAAGTGACCATATGCCTCCATTTTAGGGATTCAATACGTTTTTCTTTTATTGTGTTTTGTAGTGCTTCCCGGCCCTGTGTCTAATGTTACTGTGATGGAGAGGCAGTCCAGTAAGTTCATTTTGAGCTGGAGTCCCGGACATGATGGTTTCTCTCCACTAACTAAATGCCACATCAGGGTAAGCCCCACATCGGTCCAGTGCTGTCGCTAAATGTCTTCCGATTGATCCTCACGCTCTCTTCGTTCCATCTAAGGTTAAAGAGGTGAGTCGGAGGAAAGGGGAAGTGATGACGACCAGGTTCATCAACGTCACAGTGCCGCCTCTCCAGTGCGAAGTCCCCGGGCTGCAGGCCATGACGTGGTACAACGTGAGCGTGTCGTGCAGCAACGAGGTGGGAGCCTCTCCCGTCGCCATGTGGATCCAGAGCAACACCACAGAGGGAGGTGTGTTGGTACTAAAGGAGCTTTGAGACAATTTACAGGTTGAATCAGTTGGTGGTACACCAGCGGATTTGGAGTGCAGGTGATAAGCGCCTGCCACACGGGAAAATTAACCAAAATCTAATTCAATCCATCCCAGCACATACACACGTTTCTGGCTGTTTGAATTCACAAGGCTGAGGCTGCATTTGCTATAAGAACACAGAGGTTCTTGCTTATTTACTAATAAGAACCTCTGTGTTATGCTCCTGCCTCCTACTCATCAGAGCAGCTTTTCTGCTTAGGTTTGAGGAACATAGCACTATGTAATTAGCCTACTTTCCCATCCAAAATGTGCTAAACGTAAGCCTCCTGGCAGGAGCAGCATATAATAACTGGAATTTACAGAAGTTGCACAACTGCCTGCTCTGCTTGTGGCCAGTCAGAAAAAATGTCGTATCCACTAACATCTCTGTTGTTTCCCTGAAGGGTCACATAGGAAATAGGAATGGTCTCACTGAGAAAACACAAAGTTCCTACTGGGTGGAGCTGCTTTCAATTTCCTTCCTAAAGCCACTACAGGAGATATTTTAGTTGAAATATTTGATATGCTGTGCCAGGAAGTGACCACATACCAAACTGTAATCAAAGATTTCAATAGAGGGGCAATCTTACTTTCTCTTTTCCATTTTTTGTTTTATAGATTGCCATTTTGTATGTTAATAATCCCTTTGTTTCCCATTTCTTGTCACATTCTCAGTGCCATCAGTTTATCCCCGAAATGTCACCGCACAGCTGAATGAGTCTCAGCTGGTGATCAGGTGGAAGCCTCCTCCGGATGATAAGATAAATGGCATCCTGAGTGGTTATGATGTTATTCTCAGACATGGCTCACAAACGAACAAGGTAAGCTCGCCGACAGCATGGTAATTAAAGATTTAGCCCTATTTTTTGATGCATGTTTTCTTGGGTTTATCCTGGTTTATGTAGCTTCGTCAGTAACCACTTTCATATTTCCCTTTCTTTATAGATATACATATGCACATACAAAGGCTATATGTGCGCATATTTCTCTCTTGTTTGCCAATGCTGATGTTTTCTTTTGTCATTTCCGATAACAATGACTCATTTATGAAAAATATGAAAAGAATGACTCCCACATATTGGGAATATGTGATCTTCCCTTTGTCCAGCCTACTGAACCAGAGGTCAGATTCCCTGTTATCTCTGAACAATAGTTGTTCCACTCCTCTCAAGAATCAGCAAGGAAAGTCATTTACCAGAAGTGCCTTTTTTCTTCTTCTATACACTCTCACAGTTTATTTTAATAACAACTTCTTTTGAGTTGTCTATTATTCCATGATGCTGTTTGTGAGTAGTGCTCTCTGGTACAATAGTGTGTTTCCCGTCCCTTTTTTGTCTGTGTTGTGGTTACAGGAAGCTGATGGTGTGAACACTGTGTTTTGAGTCATCTTAGAGTGAATGGATTATGAATACAACAGGATGTGTACTATAGGTCCAAATATCCTTATGTGTTGCCCAGTCAGTTGGTGATGTCGTATTACACATTGGCTTTGGAATAGCAGTGACTGTAAATGTGAGCTAAATTAATCATCAATCCCACCTGCGCCAAAAGCTGCCGTATGGTGAACTAAGTTAGAGAACTGTCTATTTATTGTTCATAATTTTGTTTATTTCATGCTGGAAGTATTGGTGCCGTCATCTTCCTCTTGAATCTGCGGTTGAGTCCAAAACGTCTTTGAGGATTTGCAGTTGTTATTTAACCACATGATGGCCTCTGTTTGGAGACACATACATCAATTAATTAATCATGGGTTCAGTGTTCCCAGTCTGGGCGTCAGCACATTGGTAAAGAGAGGAACCCCATGTGGGGTTGTGAAATACAGCACTACCACTGTCACAAGTTGGTCTTCTTCCCTTTTTTCTAGGCAGTTTCATTATATCTGATAATGTCCGTTATACCCTTCTCTGGGATTTCCCAAAAAGCTTTCATACTTCAAACTGATTAAAGGGACTTTTTTTGTTGCATTTCTTGTTTGTTGAAGTTGAAATGAGATAAAAGAAGACATGGCGAGAGAAAGGACGTGACATGCAGCAAAGTTGTTGACCCATATTTGAGATGTTACACATATGTACAAGGAGAATCATGGGTAATAGGCTTCTCCTTCAGTTTAGTTCAAGGTAAATTCATACTTATCTTACTGTACCGTTAAACCTCTTAGCTTGTGACGTACAGCGTGCTCTTCCAACATGTTGAACTCCACAGAGATAATGATTAACCGTTGAAACATGTTTTTAGAAAGAATGTAACTATGCCACTAGACACATTTAAATGGCCTTTGTTGTGATGCTGTGTGTTATTTCAGATGCACTATTACAACACCGTGGCCTTTGTAGATGTGAAGGAATTCAACACGACCTACAGTGTGGAGGTGGCTGCATGCACGCAGGCAGGGAGCGGCATGGTCAGCCCACGGGTCTGGCTGTTTGTGCCAGAGGAGAGTAAGCTGCTCTATTGCTTTATCAAGTTCAGCTGATGCATTTGTATATTCTAGAACAATTAGCATACTAATATTGTCATTGTGAGCTGAATTTAGCTCAACGCTGCCTCACGGTGCCGCTAACATCGCTGAACTTAAACATCAAGTTTAAGCTCAAGTCGAGTATCTTGGACATTTTCAAAGAAATAGTTTGGAAACTAGTTTAATTGTTTTCAAGATGTAATAGAGTGCTGCAGGGATGATGTAGTTTTGCTGGCCCACACCGGCCGTTGGCGTCACACTGATTCCCTTGACAAATAGCCAATGGGATTTTTCCATTGGATTTTGGATTATAGCAGATAAAAAAACTGTAGCAAACACAAGTTTATGATATTTACACGTTTTGTTCACCAAGATAATGTTCACAAAAGACCACCACCGTGAATGATTTTTTTAAGCGTGAATGCAATTCGCAGAAGTTAAATGTCAACGTTGGCTATAAACCGGCTACACCACGGTCGCACGAGTGTGAGTATCCATAACGAGGCTTCGAAGGCGGACAAGTCGGCATGGAAGACTTGTTGTAGTCTCATTTAGCCACTTTTTAAAAACATATAAAAGCTTTGAAATGATTGAGGTATTTACTGACGTATTTCATACCACAGAAGTTACTTCAGGCCAAAAACCCTTTCAAATAACAACCTTGTCGTCTGACAAGAGGACCGGAAGTGATAACATGCTGAATCATTTCCGGCCTTTAGGACTCATTCCTGCAGCACTAGACAGTTATGGCAGAAAATACAAAAGACTGAAGCTGCTTCCAGTTACATATTGGGATCAATCACATATCCTCATTGATTCCCATTGAAACAACGTATCTCTTGACATCTTGTCTCATTTGCTGAAAGTTGTGTTACTTCTCCCTATCTCAGAATCAGCGGTGTCCCCGTCGTCCAGCCCTGACACCATGGTTCCAGACTCTGTCTACGTCGTGCTGGCCGTGGTGTGCAGCTTCTGTCTTCTGCTGATGATCCTCTGGGGGGCTATCTGTGTGCACAACAGGACTTCTGACTCTTGGTTTGGGTATGCTGACGATCTTCTGTGCAAACACAGTGTGGATTTCATTACCAGCCTTGCTCCAAGTGTGATTGCGTATCTTTGAAGTTGCTACAGATCATCGTATTTGTGACCCATTTGTCGACTTTGCTTTAAAAACATCAAATAGTTTTAGACATAGTTTATTTTTGACATTCTTCAATGACACAAGGAATCTTGGCAAAGACTTAGAAAAAACGCACCACTTCCGGACTAATAAACTGCCTTTTGCTTCCTATTAATCACCATCGTCTGCACCTGAGTCCTGTAATAACTGTGCAGCTGGAGAAATGGACAATAATCAGCTGATGATTCTCTGAGGTTCATTATTATAAAGTCTGTGACTCAGTATTGCCACTCAGGATATGGATAGGAATGTGTCACAGGCTGCCACTCAGATAGGAAAACAGTATGTGACCTCAATATCAGGAAAGCAACAGCTCAGAGGGTTTCCTCACTCAACCACCTCTTCAGTTGAATCTCAGCATGTGTGTGCATGATTACAGCTGTTGTGATGTTGGTGAGAGGATTAGCTCACTGTTTATTCAGCATTCTCTGTTTTCTCTCTTCCCATGTCCCCCCCCCCCCCCCCCCTGCAGGCGGGTGTTTGGAGGTGGAGAAAAGCAGCAGCCTTTTGTGCAGTACAAACCCCAGAGGACTTACAATCGATCCGCCATAGGAATCACATGTATGTTGTTGAATATTATTGCGAACACATATGCAGAGACTCATGTTATCCTCCAAAAGGCACATTTATGAATACGCAATAACTTGAGTGGGTCCTGTGTGCAGTTGGGAACCTTGGTGTTAGCGATGAACTCCAGGCCAAACTTCAGGACGTGATGGTCATGAGGAACTTGCTCTCGATAGGGAAGGTTCTTGGAGAGGGTGAGTGAGCATTTTTGCAGCCATTATCTCTAGGTTAATACAGATAGCAACACATACTGTGCAGAAGAGGAAGTACTTATGATCTTATTTTATCAGGTGAATTTGGCTCCGTGGTTGAGGGACATTTACAACAACCAGATGGAACATCAGAGAAAGTTGCCGTGAAGACGATGAAACGTGAGCTTTCTTTTACTAAAAGACATCTTTTGGTCATCTATAAAATAAAATGAAACCGGCAGATCATTTTTTATGTTCTTTCTTCAAACAGTGGATAGCTTCTCTCATAGGGAGATTGAAGAGTTCCTGAATGAGGCGGCCTGCATGAAGGATTTTAACCATCTTAATGTCATCAAACTGCTCGGTACGAGTGTCGTATTATTTACCTCTTAAAGTATTGTCGTATCCCACTACTCAGTTACCTGCTCCATTTTCCATTGCCGGTCTGAACATTATTTCTGTGTATTGACTTGTCTACTTTAGGCGTGTGCTTGGAAGTAGGTGTAGGGCATTTTCCAAAGCCGATGGTCATCCTGCCATTCATGAAATATGGAGATCTTCATAGCTTCCTGCTGCGCTCACGCCTTGGAGAAAGTCCAGTGGTAAGATTCCTGCGAAACACAGAAATATATTCCAGGCAGCTCATAAGATATATTAGTATTAAAAAACTAGACCTATAATTGTTATTTTGCTTTGTGTTTTTTTACACAGTTCTTGCCCACCCAGACACTCCTGAAGTTCATGGCTGACATTGCTTTGGGTATGGAGTATCTCAGTGGTCGTAGCTTTCTGCATCGGGACCTGGCGGCTCGCAATTGCATGTAGGTTGAACATTCAACATTTGTTTGTTTTTTTAAAGCGTCGCTTTTAGATTAAACCTGAAACTTGTAACGGTCAGTTTGCCTTTTTAGAGGGCTTATGTGATTTGCTGTTCCTCTTTATTCCCAAGTCCATTCCTCGTTTGTCTTACAGGCTGCGTGATGACATGACTGTGTGTGTAGCAGACTTCGGTTTATCTAAGAAGATCTACAGTGGAGATTATTACAGGCAGGGAAGAATAGCCAAAATGCCTGTAAAATGGATCGCAGTGGAGAGTCTGGCAGACAGAGTCTTTACTGTAAAGAGTGATGTGGTAAGTACCTCCATGTGCTCCTGTCTCTTCCGGTAACTAGAGTCACGCATAGAAGAACTAACCCCTCGTCGGCTCTTTGGTGTGTGTTGCACTACAGAGGGATGTCAAAGCCATCAGTCTGAGATCTACACAGAGCAGTCAGTTGAATGTAAGCAGCTCTGATTATTCAGCCTTCCTTTTAAGGTTGAGGTTAAGTTTTTCTTCAACTATTTACCAATTGTGGTCATTTTAGGATATGCACCTTCTTTTGCAATATGTCCCTGCTTTCGACATTGTAGATTGAACCCCAGTTTCCTGAAGTCATGAAGAAACAGAAGCCATAGACAAAAAGTCAGAATGAATGCAACTGAATGGGGAAAAGATATGTTCACCCCCATATTGTAACATAGAAACACAACTCTGTTAATTCAAAATGGAAATGGAAAGAGAAACTGAATACATAAAAAAAGAAAAATCACACAATTATAGTGGACCGCAATTACAAATGTAGTTTATTTATCATTTTGAAATTTCAGCACACTTTCATCTCAGCACATATTAATAGTATTTGGATAAAACAGTTTTTTCACAAACTGAAATATCACCTGAAGTTGATATATTGATATATTTGAATATTGATTCTGTGTCATGCAGTGGGCATTTGGCGTTACCATGTGGGAGATCGCTACACGAGGCATGACGCCATACCCCGGCATCCAGAATCATGAAATCTATGATTACCTCCTTGAAGGACAGCGACTGAAGCAGCCGGGAGACTGTTTGGATGAGCTGTGAGTGTTGTCTCTTCTTGACACTAGTATTGACTATTGATTGTGTTGGAGGTGACCTTACCAGAGTGTGTAACAGTTTGTCTAAACCTTGCAGGAATGGGGGTAATTTAAAGGGTTCATATTGGGGTCCTTTATGAATTAACAATTGAAAAAAATCATGCAAACTTTTTTCACACTAAAAAGAAATCCCCAAAATGTTGTAATGATTCTTTGTAGCGAAAATTGAGCTTTTACAGAGATGACATTCGTTATTTCCTCTGTTTACCTGCCTTTAGATACGAGATCATGTACGGCTGCTGGAGGGCCGATCCACTGGACCGTCCCTTCTTTCCCCAACTGCGAGAAATGTTAGAAAAGCTCACAGAAAAGCTGCCGGAGTCTTTCAGCAAGGACGACATCATCTATATCAACACCAGCTTTCCTGAAGAGGACGCTGATGGAGAGGCACCTGCAGAACATCCTGTGTTCAACTCGTCACCTTCCTGCAGCCACCAGGCAGCAGAAAATTCAGTCGTCTTTGCGGACATTCACGGGAGCCTAGAGAATGAGGACGATGAGGAGGATGATCGTTATGTGGTGGTGGTCTCATCTGATCCTTCCATGAGATCTCCTGCAGTGGACACGCCTCTTTTGTCAAGGGATGTGACGGCTATGGATCACAGTTCAAGTGATACCTCTTTCCTGCTGTAGAGATTGGTACCCAGCAGATCAAAACTGTAATAAAACTATCACTATGGTTCGTCAGTACTAAACAGTATGCCTCATTGCACTGCGAGCACCTCAACCTTTCCTGATGTGGACTTTCTGGAGAACATGGCCGTGTTAGGAATGTTGTCCATGTGTGTCCACATCCAACATGTTCATGCATGTTCCATAAGCTCAAGATACACTGAACTGTGAAATTGTTTACTGTATTGGATTTTGTGTCTCAATGTAAATATAGAAATGTACAGAACATTTGTAAAGTGATCAAGAAATACATGATTTGATGATTTCTTCAAGACGCCATTAAAATGAGATACATTTTGCCAAGATTCCTTCATATAGGTGACAGTGTCAATAATATCATGTAAATCCAAATGATAATAATACAAGTAAATGCAGTCAAATTAAAAGGTGGCAGCTACAACAATGGGGGAGATATGCTATGAAAAGAACTGCTCTGAAATATTTAAGTGTAAGTATGTATACATAACATGTGTGATTCTAAAACATAACATTTAAATATTGAGAAAAAAAGTTGCAATGTTTTGAGAGTAAAACCAATTGTATTAGAGAGTAAAAATGCAATTGTTAAGATTAATATTGAGACAAATTGGGAATTTATAAAGTATTGTTCAACTTTATCCTTGAACTAGCGAATTATAATATCAACTTTTTCTCAAAATGTTATGGCCTTTTCCGGTCATATTATGACAATTCTTTTCTCCTCAAAATATAGACTTTACAATTTTAGGAAATTTTTTCATATGATTTCAAACGTATCTTGAAATACCGTTTTTCATAATATTGCTACATTATCTCAAAATACATCAACTTTACTACTTTTTTTGTAAACAGTGCTCTTAACCCAACATAACAATGAATACCAAATCAAGCAAAAAAATGTTGCTGTTAGTCTCAGTCGTATCAGAGATTTCAGATTTTCAGTCTGACTGAATTTTGCATCCACTGATTTTGGCTAAAAGAGAGGTTTACTTTCAATACAAACAATCATCTGATACGCCCTTCTTGCCTGTGACATACATTACGCGGGGTATACAAGTGAACAATCTCAAACACTGCTCAGTAGCTACACAGGCAAATATAACTAAATATATATGGTTTAAATACACTTGTACTGCCATCTACCGATAGAAAGGGGAACATTTTACTCAGCGTCTCCTCAGACAGGCTCTGCTCCCTCAAGAAACAGCACAATAAGATGGGAAAATAAAATTGAGTTCTAACAGCAACAACTTTGCACACAAAAGTACTTTGATTAAACTAAATTACAAACTGTGTCGAATTAAAAAATGCAATGATTAATTGAAACTGGATTATTGACGTGTATATGGATACAGTAAACCACCTGCAGTCAACTACTGTTACTAACATGCTCCCATTGGCCCATGTTTCTTAATTTATATTGATTAATTAATGTTCTTCTAATGTTACCTTGGTATGTGTTTGCATCATAGACTGTAAATAAAAATGTCTTGCCTACAATCCTTCTATTGCCGTGGCTTTTGTTTTGACAGACTCGTATTTCCGGTCACCTGCCCTGCTTTGTTTCTCCCAAAGAAAATAACAAAAGAAGAATTTGCAAAAAAAACGGTTATTTCGTATTTTCGTTTTTGGATTCAGACGAAAAATACGAAAACATGGCTGTGCTTTTCCGTTTTTGGTTTCAAACTGAAAACGAAAAAAACATGGTATTTATGTATTTTTGACTAAACTATAAAACAAATGTACAAGGACAAAATAACGAGCCGATTTTTTTTGTTGCAAATCCTTCTTTTCTTTTAAAGAGAGACGCAAAGCATGGCAGGTGACTCCAATTATTGAGTGTTGATCAATAACCTAGATAAGTATCAAAGACACAGGTAAATATAACTACATTTATGGTTTAAACACAATTATACTGCCATCTACTGGAAGAAAGGGTAACACTTTTACTCTGCGTTCACTCAAGAAACAGCAGTGGAGAAATAAATACTGTGCTGACAGCAACATCTCTAAACTAAAGGACTTTAATTAAACTATATTAATTGAATACAGGGCCGCGGGTTCAATTCCCGGTCGGAGCGGTCCTTCTGCGTGGAGTTTGCATGTTCTCCCCGTGGCAGCGTGGGTTCTCTCCGGGCTCTCCGGCTTCCTCCCACAGTCCAAAGACATGCTGCAGGTTAATTGATCTCTAAATTGCCCATAGGTGTGAATGTGAGAGTGAATGGTTGTATGTCCCTACATGTGCCCTCGATGGACTGGCGGCCTGTCCAGGGTGTCCCCTGCCTTCGCCCTATGTCAGCTGGGATAGGCTCCAGCGCCCCCGCGACCCTAATGAGGATAAGCGGTATTGAAAATGGATGGATGGTTGGATAATTGCATACAATCGTTGTATTGCCTTGGCTTTTATTTTGACAGACTCATATTTCCGGTCACCTTGCTTTAAGCTACGTCTCTCTTCAAAAGTAAAAACAAAAGAAGGATGTGCACCAAATTCGTCATCTAAGTTTGATTCTCTCGTATTTTCGTTTTTGGATTCAGACGAAAAAGGCGGTGATTTTCCGTATTTGGTTTTAAACAGAAAATAGAAAATAAATTGTACTTCTGTTTAAACTATAAAACAAACGATAAAAACGTACGCGGACCGTTAAGCCGTTAAAGTTTGGCGGCTCACGGCGCCGCCTGCAGGGAGGTGATGTTCAGTCCCACACCGACATGGCTGCTGCTGTCAGGATGAGGACGTGGAGCTGTCCGACCAGAGGAGTCCTCTATCTCTGGGCAGTCCTTTTTTTACTTTCACTCGGTACCATACATGCAGTAAACGCAGCACCGGAGACCGGGCTTTGGCAAATCACAGTTGTCAATGTGAGTATTTTTATTGTTTTGACCGGAAACACTGGACACACTGCAGCACCGGTTAGCTAACGTGAGCTACATTAGCCTTGTTACTCTCGTTATGCTCGGTGCAGTCGTGTAATCTGTCCTGCGGTCACTGTGTCGCAGTCACCACTCGTGACTTGGACGTGTTGTCCTTTATAGAGAAGGTTGACGTATGAAAAGAGCAGAGGGTGTTCCTATTAGCATGCACCCCGTGGAGACGGACATCCGTCGGCTAACTAACTAGTTAGCTGGCTACACTATGGCTCTGTTGTACAGCCGTCCAGCGACTCGTTGTAGTTTAACTGAGTTCCCCGAGAGAAGCTGTACGTATCTCGGTCTGAGTTCCTTATCACCAATCGTTATTGCTGCAATATACACGGAAACACCCCCCGAAAGTTGCGTTACAATCAACTGCTCGTGCAGTGGAGTCCCTCCCTTTTCTCTCAGTTTTCAGACAGTTTTCAGACAGTTTTCAGACTCAATTGGAAGAGAACTAGCGTTAGAAAGCCTTGATCAATAATTTATGTATCGAGACGCTTCAAATTCCCTTTGTTGTTATATATCTGTGTCTATATCTAGTTGCACTGTGAGGTGTGCTGACCTGGCCATGGTGCAGCCTCGAGAGATCACCAGTCTATGACAGGCAGCATATTGTCCATAACAATATTACAGTTTCTGATTATCCAGACCTTTAGGCCTTTTCTCTGTTTCACAAACACAGAAAAGGTTGCGTTTGAACCAATACCTGTACTAAGCACTGAGCCCCATTCCGCCTAAATGAATAATACCTTTACATTTATTATAAACTAATGCATGTAATCAATAGGAAAAATGATCATGTCTTTGCCCTCCAGCTAACAAACTTAATTAATTTTCCTGCAGACCTCAAGACCACTGCTGTTACGAAAATCCATGTATAAAAACACAGACATTGAATTGAAAGGTAAGATGTGGAAACATGGATGATGACTTATTCAAAAAATTTGCCCTTTTGTGTTTCTCATCAATCGTGTCCCTATCTTTTAGTTGTGCAGTTTGCCTGTCCTGAGGACATGACCTTCTCTATTCACTGGTATTTAAAATACTACCCCTGTCACAATGAATTCAACAATATTGAAGTAAGTACATAAGCCTAATGTGTTGCGAATTAACTGACAGTCTGTCTATCTAGCCTTTATTGTTTCTAAAAGCTGAGTTGTAACTGTTATTGTCTGAAGGAAATGTATGGGAGAACACCTCTGAGTCGTGGGGAGGGCCTGGATCCAAATCCCCTCGGACAAGGGGAGTTCATCGAACACAAACACGGCCCCATACAATGTAGCAATGGGCTGCACTCCTTTCCAATGCTCAAAGTAGGTTTCTTACTTTACTTGCCTCAGTATTGTCACACAGACACACACATCTTGGCATTTATTATCTCTCAACGTCCAGTAATTGTCTGTTTTTCAGAAAGCCAAGGCAGATGCACGTACAGTCAATCCACCTGTTGAGGGGGAAGTGCCTGTAAGAAAACATAAACACACTTTATTTTTAATAGAATAGTGTAAGTTAAAGTAGGCAAATATGTAAAATCTTCCTGAAAAGTAAGAGAATTAACATAACCTGACGTATTCCGTGTCTTTAGTGTGTTTCTTGCACAAAAATAGTACTGCATGAAAGTAACCTATTGTTATACTGCAGGAAGAAAACGACTCCAAATGGATTACTGAGGAGTATGACAGCAGCAGCAACGCCAACAAAAGCAGTGTGAAAATCAAAGACAACGTCATAGCCACAACGTGGAAGGACGGGCCTTACTTGCTGGTTGTTAAAATTGTGTCTAGTAAACAGGATGCCAATTGGAATTTAACAGGTGATATTTTTTATTTGTTATTATCTTTACAGATAATCAAATCATGTGCACTTAAAATATTGTGTACAGAGGAACTTAAACACCCTCTATTATTTTACTCTGCATATAAATGCAGTTCAAAGCATGGATTGGTTGGTGGTGCAATAACGTGCAGTATTGGCTAATCAGAACCTGGCTTATAAATGCAAAGCTGGTTTGAAGCCAAAACTGAAGCTTTCAACCAGGAAAAAAACAAACATGTTAATGTGTTTTGAATATTTGTGTAATGGTTGGATTTTATTTTCCAGTTGATGTGGTGATGAAAGGCAGCCATGGCTACATTTCTATCACCGAATGGCCTCTCATGATTGTAAGTAGACAACCTTTTGTGATTTAAGTTGCGCGAACATAAATGTACCTATTTGAAAAAATATATGTACATTAATATTATGTGGCCATGATTCTTTCATAGCTATTATGAGGTTTTTTAATAGACAATGTTTTTGGTTTGTGCACATTAGTAGTGACGCAACAGTCAAACGCTTTTGTCTGCTGCTTTTAAAATGGACAGTTCACCTCAAATACAATAGAAAATACAGTCCAATTGACAAGATTAGATGAACTCAAGAGCAACATCTGACTCCTAAATCCTATCAAATAGAAATGGAAAAAATAGAAAGAAAAACCATGTGGGATGACTGCTTCCACATGTGTTTATACACTAACCCCTCACTGTCTGTTTGTAGTTCTACATGGTGATGTGCATAGTGTACATCTTCTACGCCCTGCTGTGGTTTATCTGGGCAGCGTGCTACTGGAAGGATCTGCTGAGGATCCAGTTTTGGATAGCGGGGGTCATATTCCTCGGCATGGTGGAAAAAGCTGTCTTCTGTGCCGAATATGAAAATACTAACGCTGTAGGCTCTGCTTGTGAGTGTCTCCAGATCATCATTACCATTTGAGAAAGTCAAATATTTGGTTTTGTAAATGTAATTTATTCAACGGTCTCTGTTGCCTTCAGCTCCAGGCTTGTTAATCTTTGCCGAGCTGGTTTCTGCCCTCAAGAGGATTTTGGCTCGATTGCTCGTCATCATCGTCAGTCTTGGCTATGGCATTGTAAAGTATGTGGACATGTGTTTGAACACAAACCTGATACGTGTTTGTTGATTGAAAATCCCCAAATTGTTGTACAAAAAATTCTGGCAATTCACCGCTCTCTCTTTTTGTCTGTATTGTTTTAGGCCTCGACTGGGGCAAGTCATGCACCGAGTTGTGGGGCTTGGAATCCTCTACTTTGCCTTTGCTAGTATTGAAGGTGTCCTGAGGATTACTGGGGTAAGTTGTGATTATTAATTTTTAAAAATCAGTCACTGCCAATGTCAACAATAACATATGACACAAAAGTTAAGATTTAAATAAATTTAAATATTATCAACAATCATGAAAATCCAACAATTGAGTGTATTGTTAAAATATGCTGCATCAAGTTTATTGTACAGCTGTAAAATGTGCAGCTGTCTTACACATGTATACAATTAGCAATTTTCTGTAAGCATTCCTTGATTGCCTTATTTTCAGCAACACTGTATTCATAGCTATCCATTGTAATGACAGGTTCCTCTTGAGTGAAGTAGGCGGCACAGTATCGATCCATTTGGTTTGGTAGAAGATTCTAATGTCGAGCAACGCCCCCTTTTAATGGGAACGCACATAGACCCAAATGAAGAAACCCGAGAAAGTGGATAGCCACCATCATGATACCCTTTAACTCTGACTGGGGTTTTAGTTGAGCCAGCTAACACAAAGAAGGCCTGGCTATGTCGAAACTTCGTAGCTTTGTAATGCAACACTCAGTTGCCAAATTCGCTGACCGTGAGAAAGTATCTGATAATCAATGAGTCGAGTCATCATTAAAAAAAAACAAGAATTAGCAGGACAGTATTAAAGTGTTGTGGTTTGTCAGATTGAGATTTGAAGTAAAACTGACATCAACATTTGTGTATTATTCTTTATTTGTTGGGGTGCCAAAAATCAAGGGTCGAGACAATGGCCCCGCTCTCATTGCAGCAATTGTTCTGGCTGTTTTGGACGCCTGCGTCATCTGGTTCATATCCTTTCAGTGTACTCCTCAGCAGCATCAATAATCAATAGTTATTATACCCTCACTTGAGCCCAGGTCACTGAGTTTTCTTACCTCTTGGTTTCCACTTTGGTGAATAATTCTATATTTTACTGGCTGCGCTGCCGTCTTTGTCCTCTTCCTTGAGCCCTCTGGTCCTGCTCTGTCCTCCCTTATAGGCAAAAGACTCTGACTTGGCCCTGCTGGCCAACATTCCCTTGGCTCTGCTTGACTCCTCTCTCTGCTGGTGGATATCCTTTTGTGCACCCACAACCTTTCCCTGTGTGGTTCCCCTCTGCTCCTCACCTCCTTCACACAACCCCAGTTTAGACCAGGAGAGATGCATCTGTCTTCCTCCTTTGCCAGGAAAATTAGCAGTGAAAGAGCACTTAAAGTACAAGTTGTCAGATAAACAAACAGCACCGCATTTATCATTCATTCTCCACTGAAATTTATAACCACCTTGTGTTCTGTTTTGATGATTTAACTGCTCTTAAAATCCTCCATTTTCACTGCTTCTTTTCTTGTACAATCAGATGGTTTTTTCTGTCCGTCTTGGTCTGAGTTGGTAGAAGCGATGAATTTGCATGCCTCCCCACCACCCTTTACAGGTGTTCCTCTTTATATAATATAGTGTGCTACTAGGGTGGGCAATATCTTTAATATCTTTTAGAAATATTTATTATATATTTATATTAAAAAAAAACGTTGTTTACAGCAAAGTTCCCACTGTTTATGATTTTTATATTGCTTCACAGTATACATTGTGTTATTGCCCATTCCTAAGTAGCACGTTGACAGACTTATTTTGAAGGCAATAAGAAAATATTGTATACATATATTCCAGTTGTCCACATTATTAGGTAAACCTAGTTAGGACTGGTAGACATATACTTTATTCTAAATGTAAAGACTTCTTACTTATTTACTCATGTAGGGCTTACAGGTCCCATTGACTAATTTGTAAGAGTTTGTATGCAATGCCTGCCACGTGTTTATCTTGACTGCCACTAACATCTTTGTCAGCCTGGCACAAACCATCAAGACTCTGAAGCTGAGGAAAAACCCTGTCAAGTTGTCTCTGTACAGGCACTTTACTAACACACTTATATTTGCTGTCATCGGTGAGTGGGACAACTGCACTTTCAATCATAATATGATTTCTAGTTGTTTGTGTTTTTATCCTTACATAACCTGTGAAAACATAAATCCTGATTAGCACATGGAGTTGTATCTCAAACGTTTCCCTTGTTTCCCTCAGCTTCCATCATTTTCATGGGTTGGATAGCAAAAAAATTCCGGTTTACAGATTGCCAGTCTGTGAGTATGGTTTTTCTCATTCATCAGGAGTTGCGTTAAAATAAATTGATTACAATTTTATTGATGATTTGCCCTTTTTTTTTGTTTAAAGGACTGGAGTGAGCTGTGGGTGGAAGATGCTTTCTGGAGGTTCTTGTTCTCCGTCATCCTGTTCGTCATAATGTTTTTATGGAGACCGTCTGCAAACAACCAAAGGCAAGTACTACATTCTACATTGGGACGGTTGAATTCACCAACATGAATCAAACTGGATATGTTTGTTATTAATCTCTTAATCTCACATGTCCACAGGTATGCTTTCACACCTCTCATTGATGACTCTGACGATGAAGAGATTGAGGAATTCATCGCCTCTACAAACATTGGTACGATAACATGGGGACGCTCCTTTTATCCAATCTCTGCTAGTGCTTTTATACTAATTTAATATTTATTTTTTCTTCACAGCTGATGGCATAAAGTTGAGATCATCTAAAAGTGAGACAAATGGCACAGTGAAGCCTGCCGAAATAAACCCAGTGAGTAACACAACTGCACCGTTGGTTTGAAATATGTGTCGATTCGTGTAATTCAGTATAGTTTATTAAAAATGGAGCGTCATTGATAAGAGTAGCTGTCCACATTTAGGAAAGGCAGCTATACAAGTGTCCCGTATTTCAGCAGATGGCAGTATTTACACTTATTCACCCTCCTCTCTTTTTCCACTTTTACAGGAGGAAGACTTGAAGTGGGTGGAGGATAACATTCCTAGCTCTTTCACGGATGTGTAAGCATCCTATCAAATTAAAATGTATTAATCCAGCGAGATGTTTTCCTATAACACATGTGTGATTCTAACAGTCTCTTTGCTTGCTTCTGCAGAGCTCTACCAATCCTGCTTGATTCGGACGAGGTAGGAATAACTTTAGAATCTATAAATATATATAATTACAGGATTCACACACCTTATTTCTTTAACCAGAAACAGCTGGTCTACATATGTGAAGGTGGGTAACTTTGTCCAAAAACGCCAGGAAAGAAAGCCTTGCTAGATACTCATTTAGGACTCATTTTGGAGTTACTGTATCAGTGACGAAATGGGGACTGACTTCAGGACTCGGGGACACAAATGTATTTTTGGGCCTTTTATATACAAGTTTTGTTCATACCTACCTGCATACCTCGATATCAAGCACATACTAGGGATTCTCCAATTATAACTTTGCAACTGTAACGAGGGACGGCGTGCCTGAAACACTTTGGATCTCTTCACTAGTAAAGAGTGACTGCACCCAGTTTTAATAAGTTGGCTCCCCCGGCCAACTAGTGGTGACAACATGCTCTTTCCACAGCCTGTGCTGCAGCGATGTCTCGTGGCCCCTAACTCTATAGCGCCGTGCGATATCACAGCTGGATGTGGTCACACGCACAAGTAGCTGGCTCGCTCTGCCAGAATGTAAAGCTTGACGGGCGTAGCAAGAGTAACTTAGGGGGGTGATTTCAAATGGTTCATTGTGTCTGAATAATAACGGGCAATAACATTTGGTTTTCAGGGGATTTCTTGATAGCCTGGACCAAAATGTTTATTTTCTATTTGCATATTATTTTGCAGGAAATCATGACGACCAGATATGAGATATCAAAGCTGGAGTGAAAAACATTTCCAGGCATGGAGGGAGAAGATGGCAGCTGTCCCTGACTCTGCGTCTGCAGCAGGGTTTTCTCCAGGCTCTCCAGTCGGGGGGTGGTGGTGGTGGTGGTGGACGAGTGCTGTTTAGTCTTTTAGGGCCTCTTCCCATGTGGCTTCTGCTTGGCGGGCTGGTGAAGGTCACAATTTCAACTTCTCAAGAGCAAAGGACTCTACCAGAGGAACATTGTCTTTTCACTGACCAACTGGCTCACTATTTCCCCGATTTTATGATCAGCTTTGAGCCTTTCTTTCCAAAGATCATTTTTCATTTTATATTCAGTACTGTATTTGTTTCGCTTATGTTAATGATGATCTATTTCATCAGAGAATTTGAACAGTGGGCCTGATGCATGAACATACCCTCAAATTAACATTACGGCTCTTTTTGCGGGTATCTAGATGCTATTGGTTGGTTGTAACGAGGAAATTAGTAAAAAGCTTATCTGAGATTGTTTTGCAGCCATGGGAGGGAAGCAGAATTGTACTTCCATTTGTTTATTTATTAACCCAAAACAGGATTGTTTCTATTATATATATATATATATATATATATATATATATATATATATATATATATATAAATAAATAAATATCTCAAGCACACTTATTTTAAATTTTCTTTGCCAACATTAAGAGCCGAGATGAGAAACAAATTCACATACTTTGAATAAAACATTTTGCTCTCATGCACGTTGAAGTTCAAATCTTTGCCTACATGTAGTTCTTGTATGAGGCCTAAACTGTTCTGGTAGTTGAGAACAATATGTATGAAAATTGTTCATGTCTCTCCGTGAGGGGGAAGAAGCACAAACCATTTGATTTGAAATGTGAATAGTTTCAGAAGTGTAGAATTGGAGCTTCGCAGTCACGTTTTGAATCTGGATGGGCAGGAGCAATATACTGTATGTATGTTAATATGGAGTTCAATAATTTCATTATTTATTTGTAGTTCAAGCGTACTTATAAGTTGTTAAACTTGAGTATGTTTACAATGTGTGCTTCCATGTTGTTGATGCCCTGAACAGTTTCACAATGTGTTTGGCGAACAGCAGCTTGTGTTGTATTGCTTTGCATCGTTTGCTTTCTTTGCTGGTTAAACTAATATTTGTCGCGGTTTCGCAGACACCAGGAAAACATCCATATTTTGTCAAATTATTTTATTTTAATTTTTTTATGGAATTGGCTGCCCCGGTGTTTTTTAGTGTGGTTTTGGAGTTGGAACTCTGTCGTCTTCATGTGTGTTGTTTTGAGTACATGTTACAGCAGGACTTACGTTATATGGTTGGCAAAAGTGGATCACTTGGGACTAATGCGACTATTCTGATTTGGTATTGGTTGGAAACCTGGAATGATTGTGCTTTTGGTGGCCAGCTGTCATCCTGTTATATAAAACTGCAGTGGACTGCTGTTATTTTTACAGATTGGTATTGGCTGATTCCTGTTATTGCATAATTCCACAGGTAGAGCGCTGTCTGGATAATATGACTGGTCTTTGTTTTTCCTCATGGGTGACACGAGGAACTGGGCTTAAACCTTTCATACCAGCAGTTTTCTTCACTCTTCCTTCTCAGGAAGTGTTTCCACTCATAAAATATTAATCTTGAACAGGACACTGTTTGTTTCTTTGTCTATGGTTTTCAGTATTCATTTGGAAATAAAAATGCAGATTTTACTCTGGTTTGTCTTTTCTGCTGCATTAGTATAAACATGTGTAGTCTACACCAGTTTCAATATACAGTATGTTAAGGGAAATGATAATGCAACACTGAGGACCCTGAGTGAATCAACATTAAATCTACAAGCAATGTATTTGTCTCGTTGACAATACAAGTTATTTTGTTTTACGCAAACTGTTTAAACCTTTGACATTAGAGTCCCATTTTAAAATTACACTATTGTCCAACATGGACAGCACTTTATACCTAACGTTGAGTTTGTTTTTACCCTTTTCCAATGAAGAAGACAAATACTGCAGCAGAGGTGTTTGTGTTGCAGCCAAAATACCTCAACTGCAACTATACAATTATGAAATCACTAATAAAACCATGATTTCTTTGTGGAGACAAACAGGAAAACATGGCCTCATTTTAATAAAACCCCTGTGGGCCCCAGAGAGACCTGGTTCCTCCGTCTGAGCAACCTGCTACCTCCATTCACTCTTTCTTTCTTTCTACCAGGTTTCTTGTCTATCATGTATGCTTTTTGTTTAAGCTGATAGTATCAGAATCAAACAGTATGATATTTGTCTCAACCATAGAACACAAGTGTCATTATTGTGTTACTCTATGAAAGATTTGTTGGCCACTTTAAAGTCAGAGACATTCATTCTGCTTTCCTAAACCTTCACATATTTGTCCCACATGAAAGATGACCCACAGGTGACCTCGCTCCTCTCCTGGACAATACAAGTACAGTAAAAATTCCTCTGCAGTGCCTTTCTTTCTGGACGAACCCTCCAGCGACACACGGGACTCAAGTTTTGATGGAGAGCCATACGTAGATTTATAGTGTGCCGACTGTATCATCAAAAGATGTTTCAGGAGGATATGGTATATTAGCTGAATATTTTACTTACAGTTATTTCAAACAGTGCAGCATTGGCACAGTAAACTTGTATTGGTCACTGAGATCTTTACCATCACACAAGACGCAGAATCTATAGGAAAATAGTGTTCACTTTTTAAAATGTCAAAAACACATGACGCTTCAAATTGGTATTTAATGATGGCCTCTGTATATTTGTGTGTCTATTCAATGTGTGTTTCTGTTATTTTGTCCACTCCTTATAAATGGTGCACTAAAGTCGCCATTAAGAGGAAGTTTCCACAGAGCCCCAAAGTCACTGTGTTCCTGTGACTGACGTAAAACCAGTGTAAACCACACCATGTGCTGCTTTGCTTCAAGGCCCCTACTGTATATCTGTATTGTTACTTTCCAGCAAATGGCTTGTGTTATGTAGCTCAGTGCTCTCCAATTCTCTGGCAATAAGTCCTGCCGCTTGGATGAGACATGTGAACATCAAATAGCCCGAGCACAAGCCTGGAAACAAAAGCTGCAATGGGAGCCCTACTGGTTTGGTTACCGGAGGAAATTACTGCCAATAAGGTGCGTTGTCATTTTCAGAGCAGTGTGTACCGGCGGGGCATGTGTTTTGATTCTACCATCTACTCCCTCCTGGAAGCATGCAGCTCCTTTATTTTTGTACAATGTAAACTCATGGATGGATACGTGAGAGGAGGAAAGAGTGAAGAGGACACATGTGGTGGACATTAGTCTCTTCTTTCTCTAACAAGTAGACACACTAAGATATGTTTTCAAAATGTGGCAGTTGCAGTTGCTTGTATTGAAGTCAGATAGAAACGCTGTTTGTTTCTGAGGCATGTTGCCTTGTATTGTCTGTGAACTTATGCCTCAAGGGTTATATTATAAAACACACATTCTTCCTCTCTAACCTTTCATCCATCCAGTCAAAGAACCTTCGAGAGCCATCCAGCGTTCATTCATCAACTATGCGTTGGTTTGAATGTGGCTCATTAAAACTCACTCATATTGGTAGAATACTGTAGAATGAAAAGCAGCACGGCCACAAGGACATTTAATAGCCCACTGTTCAGCGTCAAGTTTGAACAAATACTGAAATGTTAGACCCACTTTATTTCAGTTATGTAGAGACATTTAAAATTCCAGATAAATTGTGTAGTGCATTTGCAAGCCTGATTTCTGGGTAACATACAGAATATGAGTAATAGAGGAAATATGCTCAGGTACACGACTGCATCTAAAAAAAAAAAAAAAAACTCCTTTAGTATAATGGATGGTGCTTAAACAAGGCAAGCTAGTACAAAAGAAAAACCCAATATACAGTATATGATGAAAGATAAACATGTGGCGTACAGTATGTTCCAATGTAAAAACCAGCAATAATATTTCCAATAAATTAGAGCCTCAGGAGCACTAATGTCTTATAGGGATTCATCATCAACAAGACGAGGGCAGTGCATCAGTCCCGGGGCCGGACCCTGAGCTACAGATGTGATCTATAATGGACAACAAAAATAGAAACATAAAGCAACAACAAAACCTGTTCTGCATCCCTCCAAACCCATGGATGCTCATGTTTAGCTAGTTTCAATGCATTCAAACACACTCAGTCAAAGCTCATACTGACTTTAATAGGCATCTATGATGTGCTTTGCCATACATTGTTATTCATAATATAACTTATATTATAATATTGTCTTGCCACTCTCTCACTCTTTTGGTAATTTGGCCACTGAACAAATGCTGGCCTGGAACCAGCTACTCAGGCAATTTCATTTCTTATATGGGAAAAAGAAACAGTACCAGTACACTCTTCCTTGCTCCTCTTCCCCCGTCTGTCTCTAGTGGTTCTCCTTCGCCAAAGCGTTCTCAGAAGTTGTAAGGTGAAACCAGAACGTTAACCCGGGCCACATGCTTGGCCTGGAAGGTGCGGTCGCTGTACTCAGACATGTCCACATCAACGCTGATCTCCTGCGGCCCGCGCAGCTGCTGGACCAGTATCAGCTCCCCAGTCTGCCGGTCTGAACGCTGCATGACAAAGATGCCTCGGGAGTTTCCGCCCACGATGCCAAAGCGCAGGCTGTCTGGCCCGGTGCGCCCTGGGGCGGCGGCGGTTGCCATGCGGAAAAGCGTTGCAGGGGTCTGCAGGTTGGAGGTCAGAGACAGGTAGTGGAAGGACACGGTCTTGGGAGCCAGGTGGCAGGATCTGCTGTCCATGGGGCAAGGGTTTCTCTCACACTGACTGGCGGGCAGAGAGGCAGCAGATATTAAGCACAGGGCACTACGAGACAAAATGGTACATGTTTTCCATTTGGCAGTTGTCATGCAGTGCAGCCATTTTGTCACTGAGAAAACAATGACGTAGTCGTGTTTATAAGTGCCTCTTTGTGACTAAAGAGAAGTGACACACATGCATACAGTACATATGAGGTCATGGGCCTCGAAGTGTTGGATCATAGAAAGCTGGGGGCTTTTTTTCTTTGCAGGACTTCCAAAATTCCATCTGTGTGCACGACAATCTCAAAAGCTGCCTCGCGTTATGAAATGGAGACGCAGCTACTGCCGTTCTCGATTCCACGCTCTCTCCCTTGTTACAAGTGTTTTCCCAAACATTTATTCATCCCTTTCGCTGGCAGTGGAGCAGTATTTCACCACATTGATGGTTCAGTAGATGCAAACAGAGCTTTGTTTCAACCTCTTTAATGAGGCAGCTTGCTGATGACTTGACAAATATGGAGATAGAAGTTGTAATATCTCCAAACATTTGGCCAGGACAGAGACGGTCTACGTGGGTTTTAAAGAGAATGGAAAAAAATGGCATGCAGTGAAGTTCTGTTGATCATCCATGTTCTTTTTCATGAATGATTTGATCCACTGTGATGCAGCAATAACAACATATCTTGTGTTTTATTGTCATTATTCCTATTGGTTATGGTGATATTGCAATAAAGTAAGCTCTGGGAGCATCACTGCAACAACAACAACAACTTATAATACAGCAATTACAGCAGGTCAAAGTAGAAGCAGGAGCTTGGTTGGTAAACTGTAGTGGATATGTATAACAGTTTTAGGAATTCTTTCATCTGAAGCCTTTGATTTCTCTTCCAAAACAATTAGGTTAACTTGACAGTTAGTTGTATTGCTGCAAAGCCAGATCTCAGCAGTTACCATGGCAAGTTTAATGTTATTTTTACTATTAGCAATATGGCCAAAACTCTGTCCAAGTTGCATGAAACCTGAATTCCTCTGAGCTCCAAGGCTGTAACACTTTGCTTAAGTGCACCTCGCCAATGACAGTCAATACATGTATTTTAACCTTTTAACCGGTTCACTGGCATGGATTACCTGCACACCTGAACACAAAATCTGTTTTATTTCTGCTTTTCTTGCTATTCCAAGTCAAAATGTTCGCCAGGAGCCCATTGGTGTCTCACAGTCGGTTGTGATTTAGTTTTCACGTGGTCATTTGAAAGTTGATGACAAGTTCCCGACTGGCACGTGGAAGATGTGATCCCGCTTTACTTTTTTTTCGAAAAGCTTTTCACTGACAAAACCAATGACGAAGGGGTCACATTGGGGTCTATCCACTTACAAGGGAGATGTCTTGACGTAGCTGATGTTGCCATGAGAACGGGGACACTCTGGGTTGACACACTGAAAGCCTCCCCCCGTGTTGATACAAGTTGTCCCTCGGCTACAGTTGTGCTGCTGGCTTAAACATTCGTCCACATCTGGAAGACAAAACAGCAGAGGCATGTAAGAATGAGAAGGGTGTAGAGAGACTTGCCAGACTGACTCCCTGCTTGCTGGTTACCACAGTCTGAGCAAGGGGTGCTGCGCTGTGATTGTTTATTTGGGTTTTCAGTTTAGTCTCATGTCCTAAAGATCCCTTCTGCTGGGAAAGGGTGAGGTCACTCATTCCACTGGCAAGCCGTGTCAGCTTCAGGGGTGCAAATGAAAGTGGTAACGAGGTCTAGGGCCGACAGACACCTCTGCAGAAACTAAAGGCTCCTCTCTTTTAGACGCAGGTATTCCTCTCTGGAGCTACATACCCAGCCAGATCTGCAGCTTGGGCTCCGTGAATGAGCCTTTGTCCTCTGTTCCCTCTTGTCACTCACCCTCACAGTTCCGCCCGTCTGGGAGCAACTTGTAGCCGCTGGGGCAAGAGCAGTGGTACGAGCCCGGGACATTCACACACTCGTGGATGCAAAGCTTCCCTCCTTTGTCTAGCCGGTACACTTCACACTCGTTTACATCTGTCGGGAAACAGACAATGAAATACATGTCGTAAACATGTATCACATGGCCATTGTGCACCTAAAAGTATAACTAGGAGGGAGCCTTTAGGTAATGATATACCTTATACAGTTTACAACACACACCAAGGAACCAAAATATGTTGTTTCTGTCCCTCAGGTTATTGTCAGTATTGAGGTCCATCAGGTTTACCCTTTCAGCATTGTTGCATCAATACATTTGAGGCAACAACATGAAAACAATCATTTTGAAATATTACTCAACCAGTTACATCTTAAAAGCAACTGAACTGTGACCTAAATGGATGCTAATCAGCTTGTGACCTCTCAAGAGGATTATTTTGTTTGTCACAGACTGTTCCCTCAGATTTCTCTCATTTGTAACCTTATTCATCACGAGAGGAGTAAACAATTTGGTTGCTCCGGGACATATGCTATTCATCCTGCTGACACGTCATTGAGCAACGAGATCTGTAGCTGACCTCGCTTCCCTGTGAGGAGGAGCAGCGAAAAGGACATTTCCCCCACAGGGATCTATTAAGGAACACATCATTTGCAGCTCACCCTGACAGATACTGTTGTCAGAGGTGCCGCTCATGTGAAAGCCTGCATCACAGCTGCAGTGTTGGGCTCTGTTCACTTGGGCACAGCGAGGTCTCCGGCTGAACGCTGGATCATTCATAACACTCCACTCAGGTGGGGCTGCGTTAGGGGAGAACATATGAAAGTTGAAGACTTGTCCATTTGATCTCCAGCTGAACAATTTGTAAACATGTACAGTAGTAGATCTCAGTCTTGACTGACAAGAACATACAAACTTAACAAAGAGTCTCACATATGTGTGGTACTGACCTGTCTGGGTTTGATGCTGACAGTGAGAGCCACTCCAGTTCTGGGGGCAGGTGCATTTGTACTGGTTAACACCTTCCACACAGGTACCTCCATTCTGGCAGGGATTACTTGCACACTCAGCTATATCTGTGGGGGCGGGACAGAATAATCACTGTTGTCAGCTTCTTTTTTTTTAAACTTGCAGCTTCTTCCTTCTGAGATACCTATTTCTGAGATGACATTTATATTTCATCAATCTTGATGCTCCCTTTGACACTGTTTGTTGTCACAGTTATAATCTGTGAAAACAGCTTGTAATCTTGGCCTCAGGCTGAAGGTCTATTTCTGCAGGAAGAAGTGGTATAAAAGTGTATCCAGAGGTATCTTCACAATCAGTGTGCTTCTATCACCTTTTACAAAATAAAAAAAATACTAGGGGCTTCAGAATAAAATACATAGAATAATTCAACACAATGCAGAAATCCTCTGCAGCCCAATTTATCACACAGCAGAAAATGATGGTGAGATTAGATCCTCAAAGAAAAGAAATGTCAACAAAAATGAAGGAACATCAGCCTTTCCCATCTACCATCCATCCAAATAGTGTCAATAAGTGTCCACGCAGTTTAATAACTGTTGCTTAAAAATGAAAACTGGTACTGTCATTATGGGCACAGTGTGTCAACAGTAAATCTCTGATGCCCTTTTTATTTGTTCCATTTGTGGAAAAGTAGTATTTTAATTAAATCTAATGGGGAGGATTCTTAACATGTAAATCAATAAAATCCATATTGTGCTTTCATGGTCAAATTGTTGGTGTTTGTCTCTGGACATATGTTTTTCTCATAATTGTAAGGCTCATAAGAAGCATTTTAAAATGTGAAGGTTTTACCTCTCTGCAAAACAAACAGTTAAGTAGTACCTGACTTCTCAATAAGTTATAGTAAAAAGATTCTCAGATTGACAGCAATTATACGTATGTTTTCATGCAAACTTTATTTATACTTGTTCAAACGCATTTCATCTCCTAAAACTTAACAAGTGCAAAATTGGTATAAATGAGTATGAGTACAGTAGCGTCTGGAATGGAAAATAGTGGGATTCAAAAAGAGCTGGTTGAAATACTACCCTATGAATACATACTGAGGACATCTCTGTGGGTACTGTATAGTACTGATCTATTCATTTACCTCCCAATGTTACGTCTTATTGTCTTTGTTGTGGCATATAGATTGATTAATCATCAAACAGTGGCCACAAAGATGATAATCCCGTATAAGTGTAGCCACTCGATACAGAAGTCCTACAAAACGCACAACAAGAATAAGAAGAATAGTCGTGAATTTGGTGAAATCATGAAGCAGCCTCTGCTCTCTGAGCCCACAGTATACTGGAAGACAACCAATCCCTTTCATGTCTATTTGGCTTCCCCAGGGGCCACCACAGGGCCATAACATGAAAAGGCCCACATCACTCTGCTAGATATTTTTAAACTCTTCTTAACTTTAAAGTGTTCACACTCTGTCAATACTGCTTTTTAAGCACGACTACATTTAGACCTCTTATGCCGAGCTGAAACACACGAACAGGGATAATACTGTGCAGAGTCGAGCCATCTAATGTTGTTTTAACCATGAATGTCAATAAACATATGCACATGTTCAACTGAGTGTGCCACTTGGAATTTTTGGTAGAGTGCCACCAGCACAGGCTGACCGGGCAACCAATAGCATGCTTAACATACTTCTGTGTTATCAGACCATGGTCTGGGTATAATGTCTGGACCTAACCCCGTCTAGTGGGACTACTGTCAAAGAACCAGGGAAACATGAGCAAGAGAGGTATGGTTTATCTTACAGTAGCCCAACCACTACTGTTCATGAGGGGTGGAAACCTGGAGGGAAAGGCACCCCACAGTGGAATGCAGTACAGGTGTTTTTCTGTGTTCAGAGACATTTAATGCCCTTTTAACGAGGGCTTCATTCAGTACGCAGAGGAGCTCCAGCCACGCTAAAGAATGCCTCTTTTCTTTGCCTGTTATCTGTGTGTGTGTGTGTGTGTGTGTGTGTGTGTGTGTGTGTGTGTGTGTGAGGAGCTCAGTTTGGCTTCTGGGCTGCTGTCTCTTTCAGCCTGACATTCAGACGCGGCTGAGCCGAGGTCGCCATAAACTGCTGTGGGGATCTCTGCTCCAGCAGTGAGAATTGCACAGACACGGCACTTCCTGGCCCAAAACATTCCACTGAATCATCTGTCGTGGCTGTGTGTTTGTACGTGGAGAAAGTCATGGGGGTGAAAAGCTCCTGATCCTGTGATGAAAACATACAGCAGCTGAAGTGAGACTGCATTCCTCACCTGAATCAAATGCAACACTAGTCTCGCACATGGTTTTAAAAAAAGAAGAAAACAGGCTCTGTGGCAGAGCGATGGGCGTGGAACTCTGTGCGTCTTGCTCACCTTTACAGATGGCACCGATGCCGGTCCAGGTGCCGTTGTCCCGGCAGACGCGAGTGGCAGAACCGACAAGATGGAAGCCCTGGGAACAAGTGAAATGGACCTCATGTCCAACAAAATACTTTGAGCCAAACCTGGTTCCGTGAGCAGGGGTTTCCAGCGTGGGGCAGGTGGTGGGAGCTGTGTGTGAGGGAGAGAGAGCACGAGAGGAAGCTGGTCACATGTGGAGTAAGCCTCCCGACATCCTCTGGCATTCCCTGCCTGGGGATCTGCACGTGTCACTGAGCAGTGCAGAGCCTTCACGGGAGAGGACGGTTCAAATGCCTCGTTCACAGTCAAACCAGCACATCGCCGGCCATTTTTATGAGTCACAATTTCACCAGCAGCCAAATGTTATGCTCTTTTGCATGCTCTGGAAAGTTTATGGCTTGTATAGAACGTAATTACATTACACAACTTTGTGAATGGATTAGGCTTTTGACTTTTTTGAGAATGTGGGCCTCATCCCAGTCAGAGAACATGTTTCCTATGCTTTCAACCTCGAGGGAAAACCACCACTCACTTTAAGATGAAAGGAAAGCCTATACTGGAGAATAGGCAAGAACAACATAGGGCATGTTGCACAACATTATGCATTTATTGTAAATGTATCTGAATTAATAATATATTCACTTTTTATTTCAAGGTGTATTTTTGGATTGTTATCCTGCTAGCTTGGGGCGCAGTAATTTCACTTCTGTACTTTCATTTTGTTGAGCCTTTATTGGTATAAATGAAAAATATCTGCTTCCTGCTGTCTTGCCAAGTACTCTCCAGAGTTATGGACTGCACTGGTCCATCAATAACAAATTGGCCTCTGCGTCTGCTGCCAAACAACACAATTCCACAGATCCACTTCCCCTGTCAGGTACCCAGCTCTGTAACTGAGATGACCTTGCATTGTTGGTTGAATATGTAATCCCATAATAAAAGCGAAATCTGGCTCTCTATTAACAAGACATCTGTTTGAAGATTAACTTTAAACAATTAAATGTTCCCGAAATGTTGTAAATGTTATACTTTGGAATCTTCTGTTGCCTTTAAGTGAATAACCATTCACTAGATTTCAAAACCTCAGTCGTATATCATGCATGTGGAACTTTATGGATTGTCAATTGCACATCCACTCATTCTGTAAACTCTTTGTGAAAATAAATGCGTACAATAATAAGAGCTTTTAGAAGTGTATAACTCCTATGAATAAAAACACCACGCATCAATTCACCCAATTAGACACAAGCTTTCCTAAATATCTTTATCAAGATACATTACATAGATAATTGTGAAAGGGGCTAATATAACAGAATGTAATACACTAAATCCTACATATAGGATAGTTGTATCATTATGATGAGATATGTACATCCCTGCATAGCTTTGCCCAACCTCAACCTGTGTGACAAGGGAGTCAGTTGGATTTAATAAGTATCAACTACTCTAGAGCATGTTGATGAAGATTAGGTTTGAGGACAAAATACCTTTTTTCAGAAAAGCACAGATGTAAATATGAATTGAATGAGGAGTCTGATGACTAGGGTGGCGGTATGTGCTGTTATCTGCTTAATACTCACAAGCTGACTGGTCAGCTTGAGGTAACTTGGAGACAGAATTCTGGAGCGTCGCCAGCTTTGACTTCATGATCCTGAGGCCCTCCGTAAAACGCATCTCCTGGCCTTTCAGAAACTTCTCCATTTGACGAAGCACCCCGACCACCTGGTGCTTGTCCATGCACGGCTGTGGATAAAGCATGAGCACTATGAGCAGAATTAAGAAAACGAGCACAGGAATCAAGTATGAAACATGAGCTGTGAATAAACACGAATGTGCCGCTGTAGTGTAATTCAAACTAAACCCATTGTTGTTCTGGTCACAAAGAGTATTCATTGATATTAGAATAAATTATGTAACATGTACTCTATTTGCATGATGCGGTCACCATGATTCCTTTTTCTTTTAAACTCTATTTGCTCTCTATTGAGCTCTATTTTCCATCATTACACACACATGTGAGGTATTCTAGGCCCAGCATCTCTCTTCTTCTCCCCTTTCCACTTGATATCACAACTCTAGTGGCAGACACAGCTGGACAAAAGCTGTTTGGCAAATGTCAAGTCCAAAATGATGTTCTTCTGTATATTTTGCATGGGGTAGGAAGGAAGGCCCATTGGAGAATCCTGTATGAGTAAACTTAAAATAGCACGGGTGCCACTAGCAGTTACTTGAGGGAGAAAGCTTGTCAAGCCATTACAAAGTTCCTCAGAGAAAGTGCCTCTAATCCTTTCAGGAGGGTTTATTAATCACATGCTCATTGGAACAATTTCTCTGTGCAGCATACCTTACATTCCTGCACTTGCATTTGGAGGGCCTTGCACAACAACAGCTTCAATACATTAACATTCAATGTGCACATAGTTTGGACTTGTGCAGTAGTTAAAACCGTGCTCGGCTCCTTTTCCTTTCAGGCAAAGGGGAAATGCCACCAGCAGACAAGACATGAGAGGACTCATATCCGGATGCTCCAAGGGAAGTTTTTGGGAAAATCAAAAAGTATCGTGCAATTTCTCTCGTAGAAAACTGTCGACTGGGATCACTGACCACAATCATAATAAGATGGAAAAAGAAGTTTAACAAAACACAATATTATTAGTTGGGGGGTGGAAGACTTTTTTGTATGGATAATAGGATTAAGATATTAAAATGGATTAATTTTGACCAAATGTATAAATACTTCCCAAACATAGTTTATGTGTAGTCAGATTTTGAGATTTGATTAAGGAACCATATGTCCAAACACACCTTATTGAGACAAGTTGCCCAGACGGCAGCTCTTCGTGGACAAGCGAGTTGCTGCATTTAAGGTAGATTACTCTTACCTGAACGGCAGCATTGCCACTCTGGATGGCTGTCAAACACAGCAACAGCAAACACCTGCGTCGAAAGGACAGTGCCATCTCCAGCAATAATACAGTGATCCTGTTGGTGTTCTCCAAGATTTGGAGGTAAAATCCCCAAAACTAGTATCTCATGTGCAGCTCTGTCCCCTTGTTTGAAGAGTTTGGAGGATGCTCATCAGGTGTCCGAGACAGAGATGCGCTCCCGTCTCCCTATCTGCGCCCTCGAAGAGTTCAGCCTCTGAGCTCTGCACGCCACCTAACTGTTTCCTGCAGCAGGAATCCCTCCCACCGAGATACTCCCAAACATTTGTGTATTTTTCTCTTTACATCTCCATGTTGCTGTCAATGAAAAGTTTACCACAGAGTCATCTATATCTGGTCAATTGCACGAGTTAATACTAACTTAATTATGTGTGTTAACTCCTCCAAAAAAAAAGGGGGGGGGGGGGGATGATTGTTTCCTTTTCCATACAAACTCAAAAGACTGGATCTCTTCAGAATAGGCTCTTCCTCGGAATGTTATGATGCTCATTACGAAACAGGTCGTTGATAGTCGGCTATACACACCTAAACTGACCAGTTATCTATCCGTACGATCAGGTGAGCCGAACTGTTGAACACACGTTCACCGTTAAGGCCACATTGTTTTGTAGACTATAAAGAACAACATCGTTTTGAGGCATTGTGGGTGTATTGATACACATTGTACTCACTACCGGACGTGTATCATGTTTATTTGTCTGTTTGTAGTCTTTTAGGGTTTGTTTGTAGAGTCGGAGCTCCACCTGGTGGTCAATAACAGGACTGCACGAGCGCGTGAAGTAGAGCTCACACAACGATCAAAATACGTAGCCACTAATAACGCGAGGACGGGAATTGAACTTCAGCTGCTTTGCTTTGATAAGAATATCATAATCTCGGGTTTTTGTAACTGCGTAATACACACGTTCATAAATGAAAACGTTGACAAAGGACAAAACTGTGCGTCGTATACGCTTTATTGTTGCAGATGTTGAAAATAACAGACATTGCTTTTTAACCAATGAGAATCGCAGCTTTCGTCACCCGTGCAACGTCTGGCCAATAGCAGACGCGGATTAGTTGCAACCAGGTTAGACTGATCCTCAGAGGACTATATATATACGTGGAGGAATACACGATCCAGGAATGTGCTGCAGACCTCAGAAGCCATTTTGAGACGATGTCCCTGTTGAGAAATCCTATGAAGATGCTGAAATCTACGAACATGGTTACATTTCTGTCTGTTTCTCCCTCCGCCTCCTCTATTTCACCATGGCAGCTGTCAACCGACGGGACATTAGCAAAGCGGGGTATCAAGCTGTGCTCACAGAGTTAAAACGTCATTGACATGAAAGAGGACAGTGTCCGTTTACTGTCTCTGTCGAGACATGTAACACCGTGAGTTTTTTCCAGTCTGAAATCTTCCAGCATCTCTCACAACACAACGTCTCCTCGAGTGACTGAGTTAATTCACTCTTGTACCGGGGAGAAGGGAGGCAGATCCGCTTTCCAATGGCTTCTGTGAGCCTTGTTTCCAGTCCCCCAGCCCCTGTTCTTGACAAAAACATGACAGACTCTGAGCTTGCAGGGGATGAAAGGTCGAGTAACATTCTTATGCAATTCTTGATACGCTCATCTGTGCGTTTGAGTGCTGTTGGTGGGTCGACGTGCGTGTGTTACTGTTTTCTTTATTTAACCATGAATTTCAGGGTCCAGGGTTTCCCACCCCCACCCACCCACCCCTACCAAAAAAAAAATCTTTGCATGCCTTTTTTGGTGCAATTGAATATATCGCTGTCCAGACAGCCTAGATTTCCCGTCATTCATGATCATGTCCATGCGAGGTGGCAGACCTCGTCGTTTGTGTTGTTGTGGTTCTGGGATGAATTCATGGCTTCATTGTTGCCAACTACAAGGGGACTATGCAAATGACGATGATGTGAATGGTCCAGCCACGCCCATCTTCTTACTGTACTCCCCCTACCGGGCACCTGGCAGTACTGCTGAGGGAGACCGGGTTCACGCGGGGTTGAGAGGTTATGTGCTTCTGCTGGGTTCGGGCCTGTGTCCCTGGGATTGGTCTGTAAGTGCTTGCTGGGTTGTCAGACCATGTTAACAAAGAGGGTAAAATGGTTGCTGGTGTCAAAGCAAAGATTTCACTGTCTAACACAAGTTCCAGCAGAGAAGAAGAAACTATTGGTGTTGCGTTTGGTTGCAACAAAAGCTGGTGGACTGTGTTCTCCGCTGTTGAGGGCAGCCTGTCCCTGTTTCACACTTTCCGTGCCTCACTCTGGGAAACTGCTTTTCTGCTCACATGGATATCCTACTGCTTTAAGTCCTTTTTTAAAATGAAAGAGTCAATAGTATTTCAATAGGAACTTCAAATATAATTGTGCTCAATAAGGAGAATTGTGGTTTTATTGCCGACAAGTTGAATACTTATTCTGCGATATTTGTATACCGCCCTTATTATACAAGTGATGCAAGTATATGTATTTTACTACATTTATTAGTGTTTAGTTACATGATTTTGGTGAAATGTGACAATAGGGAAGGGTACTTGTATGCCAGTTTTCCCCAGAGATATTGAAGTTGAATTTAATGTTTTATATTGAATCTTCTGGGCGACAAAGTATATTTCGGTATTAGGTGGCTTTATGAAGGGTGCCCGGTTGAAGCCTGTCCTGCACTGGTGTCGTAGGAAGAGGAAGCTGGTGTCTGAAAGCAGACCTGGGTCATTGTGAAACTTTCTTTCCCATTGCAAGGTGTTTTTGTTTCATGCTCCAATCTGCATTTATATATAGTTTAAGGCAGCTGACATTAAATGTTTACAAAAATAACATTAACAGTGGAATACTTGATGTATATCAACTGGTATGGGTACATGGTTTTGAATGTGAACCGGGTGTTATAAAAGTTTGCTATTAACTGCCTAAGTGGAGTGTTATAAGTTAACCATCTAAATATACCCTAACCAGTCCTGTCTCAGACATGACGCCCATTGGCGTGGATGTAAAGTACCCTGGTCACCAGCTCACTCGTGTTTAGTAACGACCGCTCTGCAAACACACAGGGGTCATGGGTGCTGCAGCAAAGTCATAGAAAGAACACCCTGCATTCTCATTACAGTAATGGACATTTGGGACTTTAAACATGAACTTCACTGTTTTCCAGAGTCCAGCATTGGATGCTCTTGTGAGTGCTCAGGCCTTTCAGCCAGATAGTGTTTGTTGGACAGCCCACCAAAAACCTACTTTTACTTTGCAGTAATTATTATTATTATTATTATTATTATTATTATTATTATGGACCTTTGTCCTAAAGGTTATGTGTGGGCCTAAATTATACTTAACTCATCTCTGACTCCAGACTGTCATTAACTAATTATACTGAATGAGGTTTTCATGGATGTTACTCAACCAGAGGTTGAATTTAATTAGTCTTTCATGAAATAACCACACACTGATTCACAGGAAATAAAAACGAAACCTTTAATTATTGATGGGATGTTTTAGTGCAGGAAAGGTTTAGGGCATTTTGGAAACTGTCTGGCATCATATGTAGTACTTTACTCCAAATGAAGGGAAAATACATTATGACAGTTAAGTGTAATTTTATTTATATTTCTTATTAAATCATGACAGCAGATGATATTGTGTTATTTGTTCATCAGAAGTTTGGCTCATGACGTGAACAACATTTGAATTATGCCTCATCCTGACAAATACGGTAAATAAACCCTTACACTCATTGCATCCTCATTTTAGAGAGGATGGCGAACTGGAAGATGGAGAAATAGATGATGAAGGCATTGGAATCGAAGAGGAAAACAAAGAGGCTGCAGCGGGGAAAGACACAGAGAAGGGAAAGGAGAAAGGAAAAGAGAAAGAAGAGAAGACTCACAGGCACTCCAGGAAAAGATACAAAAAGACTCGAGAGAAGAGGAGGTCCAAAAGGAGGCGGCGCGACAGACAGAAAGTAAGATATAATACCGCAATGAAGGCATGACTTTGAACTACTCCTAATAATTCACTTTAATGTTGTGTTTCTCATTTGTTTCCTCTCCTCAGCACCACTCCCCCTCCAGCAGCTCCAGCTCGGACAGTTATGACTCTGACTATGACCGACCAGAAAGAACCAAAAACCGCAAGAGCCAGGGATCTGATGGCCAGTCCTCTCAGGTGAGTTCGCCACCGCTGGCATGCTGACGCTTACTTTTCATAAAGGCCTTATTGTGTGACATTTCTCTCTTTGACTTGCCAGCATGGACGGGATTCAAAGGGCGGCCATGGCAACTCACAGAAGTCCCCGCAGCACAAGAGCAGTGATTTTGACAAATACAGCGATTACAGTGATGACAAGTATGACTATAATGAAGAGGAGGAGGATTACGAAGATGACATGTCCGAGTATCCGCAGTCAAAAGAGTCCGCTTCCCAGAGTCGTGGAAGAGGACGCTATGCCAAAGACCAGATGAAGAGAGGAAGCATGAGGGGGATGAAACAACAGCAGTGTATGAACGCTTTTCAAAATCAACCACGTTTATATCCGATCATTCGTGTAGTGATTTAACTATTTTTGCAGGGCTGCATGGTGGTCTAGTGGCTGTCAGAGGAAGAGGGGCCCGGGTTCGATCACCGATCCTGGGCGGTCCTTCTGTGTGGAGTTTGCATGTTCTCCCCGTGTCAACGTGGGTTCCCTCTGGGTTCTCTGCCTTCCTCCCACAGTCCAAAGACATGCAGCTCAGGTTAATTGGAGACTCTAAAATTGTCCGTAGGTGTGAATGTGAGCGTGAATGGTTGTCTGTCTCTATGTGTGCCCTGAGATAGGCTACCTGTCCAAGGTGAACCCGGCCTTCGCCCAATGTCAGCTGGGATCGGCTCCTGCTCCCATCAATAGGAGAAGCAGATTGGAGGATGGAAAGGATTGGAACTATTTTTTCATTTTATGTTTATTACTTTTTCATTGTGCAGTTGGGCAGAGAGGAAGAGGCAGAGGGAGCGGCCCAGGAAGAGGGCGTGGGATGCTCTACAAGAACAAGAAGCTGAAGGGCAAACCGTGGGGAGGACGTGGACGAGGTCGAGGAGGAGACCAGGGCATGGAAGACATGATGCCAGTGAGTTTCCCAGACAGATGTATTAGTGTTGTATATTATTTTAGTAGAATACAAGCCACAGTTGTCCCATAATATTTAAAGCATCATGATGAATCAGACAAAACTGGTCATTCTTTTCAGCTTTCTACCTTTTTGGTACCGTACATTAATGCATAAATTGAGAAAAATGCGAAACTAAGACCACATCTTGTTTATTTTGTGTCACAGGAAGGAAAAAATTCCTCCGGATTTCAGAAGAAACGGCCAATTATGAGCAAGGAGTTTATCAATCAGCACACAGTTGAACACAACGGTCGATACATCTGCAAGTATTTCCTGGAGGGCAGATGTATCAAGGTATAGTAGCGCTAATGTTGTTTTACTTGCTTTAACAATGTAACACTATAAACACTTTAAATATTTCTTACTTCATACAGGGGGAACAGTGCAAGTTTGAACATGAGCTCGTCATACCAGATAAGAAAAAGGAACTTTGTAAGTTTTACCTGCAAGGATACTGCAGCAAAGGAGATAATTGCATTTATATGCACAATATCCTTCACTATGCACAAGTTTTGTAATTACATATGTGTAATCGCATTTCCTAATTAAGTGAAATTTTAATTAGTCCCATTCCTTAACCTGTGATTGCACATGAATACCCGTGCAAGTTCTTTCATACTGGAGCCAAATGTTATCAAGGGGACAACTGCAAATTTTCCCACGAGGCTTTGAACGATGTGACTAAAGAGTTGCTTGATAAGGTAAAACAAAAGGTATTCTTAACCTTCTATGCCCAGTGATACTCGGCTGTCAGGGTCAACAGTTGTCTTATTTCTGCTTTCTGACTCAATTATCAGATAATTAACACTGAGGAGGAGAACGCCCGTGAGGACGAGTTGGAGCTGGAGGATCTGAGAAAGCAGGGTATCGCCCCACTTCCGAAGCCTCCACCCGGGGTGGGGTTGCTGCCCACTCCCGGTCAGAGCAGTCCTACAGACAGCCAAGCGGGGAAGAAGATCCCCTCCCTGTTTGAAATCACGGTTCAACCTACTGTTGACTTGGCACAAAAAATTGGTTTGAGGTAACTAAAACTGTCTAATCAAACTCAAATCAAACTCTGCTTCTTCTCAACCTAATTGTGCGCCTTAATTTTCAGTGGAACCAACTTCTCCCAGAATCAGGGTGAAGGCACCGATCAGTTTAGCGGCGGCTCAGAGGATGCGCAGAGTGGAAGTATGGCGCCTTCAGGCCCCTCTGCACTTCCTGTTCCTCCACCTGGATCTCCTGTTCCCATGGGTCACTCCACTGGACCTTCCATGCCACAGAGCCCCCCCGGGCTGCACCCACCACACAGATTTCCAATGCCGCCACCAATCCCCCCGGGTCCACCCCCACCCTTCCATGGAAACCGACCCAATCTCAATCCTCAGAACAATATGCAGATGCCTCCGTTCCCTCCTATACCAGATCTACAGATGCTGCAGAGTCTCTTCCCTTTTCCGTCGTTGGGTCAAAACCCAGTAGAGTTCTTCGGCAACTTCCTCCGAAACCAGGCCATGGGTCCACAAGGAGGTCAATGTAATAAAGATATTGTTATTCAAAAGGTTAATTATCTTTTAAGCTTAACTGAAATTGCAACATTGTTTTCCTTTGTTTTATTTTCAATGTAGTCGACCCTGGTCTGGCCTTCATGCAGAACCTCCAGCAGCAGATGGGTGCGGAGTCGCAGTTGCAATCCTTACCACCAGCTGTACAGAAGGCCATTTTATTACACCTGACGCAGCAGCAACAGGAGTCACATCCACAGGGAAATGAGCCACAGAGAGCAGAGGGCCAGGAGGATAACAATGCAAACAGAGGTAAGTTCTTCCGGGAAAGAAAAAGGTTCGCTGAACTCATTAAGATGGGAAAAAACTCCCTCAGAAATTAAGCACTGACCAATATTCTTACCAAGGAAAATGATCCCATCACATCTGTAAACAAGGTGCTTATACACAAGAATGCTCAGACGGAACAAATATTAAATTATAATTCAATCTTTTTTTGCAGACGAAACTACAAACTGGTACTCAAGTGATGAGGAGGATGGGAGTTGTGTTTCCTCCATCCTTAAATCTCTTAAGAAGCAGAGTGCGATGCAGCAGTCTCAGTCAAAGCCCCCCCAGACTGCCCCAGTTCCAGCACTGGGTGATCCTCGGCTTGTGAAGGAGAGGGCCCCACCCAGCGACCCCCGTGTGAAGACAGACCCTCGACAGCGACCTCCTGATATGAAAAAGGAGTCCGATGGCGTTGCAGACCCACGGTTCTCCAGAGACCCCAGGAAGGTGAGACCAATGGAGCATAGTTCCTATCGCCAGCCGAGCCGTGCTGTTCCTCAGAAGCTTCCTAAAGGAGATGAGGATGATGAAGGAGAGAGGGAACTCAGGGACAAAGCTGTTCTCATCCCTCTAGACGCAAGCGCTGATGTGGGGCTGCGAGACCCTCGTTGCCAGTTAAAACAGTTTAGCCACATACGGGTGGACATCCTGCTCCAGCGCCCAGCCTTTGCACAGACAGTGGTGTGGGGACCTGAGGACCTCCTCCCTTCCCTAGTGCCCAAACAGGAGCACTCCATCAACCTGCCCCTTCCACCTCTAGTTGCAGATGCTCAGATGAACCGAACAAGCCTGCCTGACCATCCCCCCCCCGTCTCTAGCCCTCCATCTATTGACCCCAGACTGGTAGCTGCACGTTTGAAGGAACGTATGAGTCGATTGCCCTCTGGATCTCTCGAGTCTCGATCCAACACTGAAAGACCTGTAGATCCGCGTCAGCACAAGACTCTGGACCCCAGACTCAAGCGCACAGGGAGTCTGGACTCCAAGCTGCTGTGTCAGAAAGTGCCCTTCTCTGTGGGAGGAGTCGTGGACCCCAGGTTACAGAAGGCCAGTGTGAGCTCCTCTCCTCATGCTGTCCAAGTGAAGCCAGAGCCGGAGAGGCTGCCACCTTATGCCCCTCGGCTGGCATCGTCTGGTGGAGGACTAGAGAGTCCCACTACAATCCTAGGGGGCATCAGTCTGTACGACCCTCGTAATCAAACCGAGCAGGTTCAGAAGGAGCAAGCGGAGCCTCCCAGAAAGATTTTGAAGTTGAAACTCCTAGCTAAGAAAGACAATACTCCGCCACTCTCACCAACCCAACGAAGTTGCTCTTACGATGAGGCCAAAAGCACAGACGTCGCCTCGGATAAGCCTCCGCCTTCCAGTTCTCCCACAGTGCCTCCTGCCTCACCTGTCAAACCCCCTGCAGTTCATAACCTCCCCATCCAGGCACTGGCCGGGCTAATCCGACCCCAGTACACTGACCCGAGGCAGGCCAAACCAGGAGGACAGGTCTCCACGGGAGCACAAGAGGAGGCGGAAGGAAATAAGCAAGAGGAAAAGGAGGAGCAAAAGAAGGAGGAGGCCATGGAGGGAGAACCAAAACGGGAAGATCCACAGGACGAGGCAGACGACAGGACACTTAAAGATGTGTTCAAGACTTTTGATCCCACTGCTTCCCCTTTCTGTCAGTAAACAACCAAGTGTGGACATGTATAAAGTCAAAGAAGATTTGTATGTTGATCTTTATTTAGCTTTACATTAACTTATTTATTTCTGTATATAAATGATCCTGTATAGATTCACATACTATCTAGTGTGCCACACATCTGTCAGTATGGAGATGAATTGTCCACAGACGCAGTGTATAAGTTACTTTTAAACTAACCATTATTGTGTGTTTTTGAAAGTGTGTATGTTCAGGTCTTTTTTTTATCATTGTGTAATTTTCATGTATGTTTTTAAAATGATCAAAAAAAGAAATTGTTAACCTGTATAGTTTTCACGGAGAACTGACCCACATGGGTTCATCCCACACCCTGAAGAATAGATGGTCCAGTCAATTCACACTCAGGATGAACAATACTCAATCCAAGAATAATTGTAAGAATTCCCTTGAGATTCTTTTGTATTTCCTTATTTCAAGGCACTTTTATATGATGTGATCTTTCTGTTTATGCTTATAATTAATTTTTTTCTCACAATATCAACAGATGTTTTCTTGAATATTTGCATTTTTATTCACTTGACACAGTAATATGTTTGTGATTTGTCCACCTCTGACGTGACCAGGTCAGATAAATATAATATGAGGTTCCCTGCTCAGCTGAGAAGAAATGTATAATTTTGCAACATTGTGTCCATTCAACTTGTGTTGTGTACGTTGTCAGACCTTTTTTAATTGTAACGGGCCTAAATGCTTTGTGGACGTAAAGTTACTGTGGTGGGCGTTTCTCACTCGTTAACCTATAGCTGTAATGACAGTTAATTAAGTAAGTTAATATTGGTTATTACATTGAATTTGTTATTGTCATTCCTCAAAACTCTCACTGCTGACAAGTTTGTAAATAGTGAGTAAACAGCTTTTCAATGTCTTCATCAGAATAAGAAAGTAAGAAGTTTATCATACAAAGAAAGACAATATTATCTTGGTCACATTGCATTGCATTGTGATAATATGACTATTTTTCACGTTGAATTGTGTTGGAGTTGAGTGTCGGCGTGCCCGTGGGGTTATGTGTCCTACAAAAGGTCAATATTCTGGGCTCCCGGTGGCGTAACGCTCGTCGGTTTGTATAGTTTGAGTCTTGTCTCTGTTAAGATGAGCCGTGTTGGAACGAAACTAAGCTATGTACTTTTAAAAAAAATCATTTTCATATTTCACTTTGTATATACCTATTTTGTATCACATGTACAGACAGTGTTTGAGTGTTTTAATGAATAATGCTTTTTTTGTCAGTTTGGTGCTTATGGTTGTGATAATACTATATGACATTTAACAACACATACTGTATGCTTGTCACATTTCAGTGATTTTGTTATGAATAACTGAAATAAAGACATAAAACATACAATATAACATACACCATGTCTCATTTTAGTGAACATAATACAATCAGTAACATGTCCAGCGTTATATCAAATATAAGGATCAATAACATATTTGATACTTTCTTGCTGAAGTGTCCTTGAGCATGACCGTCTGTGAAAAGCTCCGTCTCGGGATTAAGTGGGTTTCACATTATTATATTATTATTATTATATCCATCCATCCATTTTCAATACCGCTTATCCTCATTAGGGTCGCGGGGGCGCTGGAGCCTATATTATATCAAATTATATATTATTTCAAATAGAAAACAAAATATTTCATCTATGTTATGCTTATTATTCCGTGAGACACAAATCACTTGAAGCCAACTGGCGGGGCCAGACTGGGTGCTACTGGGTGGGTTGAGGTCTTCCTCAAACCCAGCTCATCAGTCTCTGGGTTGGAGGTGTGCTGGGCTCGATGGATCTCCAGTTTCCTCTTCCACTGGAAACACAAGGCTGTAGCCTCGGCACCATCTGAGTTTGGTTCAGGCTGCTTCAAACCCTGGAACAAGAGAGCCATTGTGCTGCTTTAATGGCCGAGGAGAGTTTGAGCTGTACTGTATATATCTACAGTACATGGAAAAGAGCTGATGTCACATATTTCATTTTGAGTTACTGTGATGCAGGCCGTCTCTGCAGCATGGACCCCACGCAGCACCGTCTGCAGTAGATTTTGAGAGTTCTTCACCAGGATCTCATCAGAAGATTTGCACCCGGGTGTTACAGCATTGACACTAAGTCGAGAAGAAGAAAAACTCATTCACTTTCTTCATTATTATTTTCTAGCTTAGTTTGGTGTGTGATTTATCTCTTTCTACTTCTTACCTGGAGATGATGCTAAGCTGGTTTGTGATGGTGAGAATCTGCTCAACTATGAGGGAGAGTTCACCTGCACACTGTTTATCCAGGCAGTGGTTGGCAATAACTCTGATGAACTGAGTTACTGACTGGCAGCTTGAGATCACATCTTTGGCTGCAGTGACAAATGCCTCTTTATTCTGAAAAGAAAATGGAATTATTGTGGATGAGGTTGCCCAGCAAATATCAAGATCAAGGCAGTAAAGTGCCCTCTAGTGGTCAGTACCAGTATTGGGCCTTTCTTCTTCAGGTACTGACTCATGTAACATAGTGTGTCAGCCATCTTTCTGGTCATCTGGACAATTCTGTTGTCCTTGGGATCCCAGCTGTCACTTTCTTGCTTTAGAAAAAGGGATGTGAAGGTCAGCGAAGGAGCCTCTTTGAATGCTCCAGATCTGACACCGTCCTTTAAAGAAATGTAGGGACATGATTTATTGTGACGGAATCACTGAAATTGTGTTAATTATGAGATACCTACATTTCCAATATTTCCAAGTCCATATTTTGCCACAATTGCCACGTTAATATTTGGTTCTGCAGCATCGTTGCTGTCTGTGTTGCCTCTCTGCCATGATGCCATTGTCATGTCAAAGGGAAATTCCACTTCTTTGACTTTAGACGGGACTGCAGCCAACACTTCTTTGATATGTGTCCTGCCCTGTAGGCCAGCCCTGATGTGCTCTTTAGCCTCTCGGTGAATCCCATCCTGCTTCCTGAGCTCCTCCGTCACATAGTGAGCTCTGGCGGACCAGCACTGTATCTGCACGTCCAGACTGAGTGTGTCACAGATATAGTGAGTCTCTACCATGAGCCTCGCCCTGCTGATGATGTCTGAGATCTGAAAAGACAGGCGGTCGTTGATCGACCTCAGGTTGGAGCGAGCATGTGGGTCGCGGATGAAGTGCAAGCAGTCCTCCACTCTTTTGGTCGCAGTTTGGACATTTTCAAACAGCGCTTGAGCTGCGTTGTCAAATGTTTGCTCCACATCCTCCGTGCTGTTCTCCCAAAAGTGTTCAGCAGCACAATAAGCAATGCGGACAATATTTTGAAGTGCTGCGTCATAATCATTGTTTGCCTTGCTTAAATGAGAAGAAAGCACTCTGATTTTAATCAAAAGGTGTCTCTGGATGAAATCCGATTTTGCAAGTTGCATGACACTGGGAATTATGTCAAGCTCTTCTGCAGCTTTGAGATAGGCTTCAGTCAGGGGTTTTAGTTCATCCTGGTATCCTGCTAACTGTTTGGATTTGTAAGCACTTCTACAGTTCAGGCTGGTTAGCCTCGCTGCCTCTTGGATTCGAAGCGAACTCTCTGCCAATACCGATAGCTGTTTCTGAGGGCTCAACTGGTTCATCGCAGTTGATGTTCCCAAAATCTTATCAAGAGAATTCAACAAAACCTGAATAGACAGGCCCCAGAGGATACAGAGTCCCTCTAGTTGACCTAGCTGTCCTTTCAACGAGGTGGAACACTCTATCAGATACTTTGTGTTGTTTTGGGCTTTGTTCAGCTTGTTGTGTAAAACGCTGAACGTTTCTTGACCGTTGCTTTGCGAGGTTAAATCCGACGATGTCAAGAGCCGGACGACTTCAGCACATAAAGTCATCACTTCATGTAGTTGCTGCGTAACGGTGGCTGCCGTTGTCGGCAGATTCCCTTGCAGCTCAGTGTAAACAGCATTATACCAGGTTCCAGCTACTGGCAGTAAAACCTTTCGGGTGTTGGTGATAAGGTCAGAAAACTGTACGCTGTGTTTGTAGACGCACTCCGTGCTCATCGATGAGCTCATCGCCGTTTCCTGAGCTGTCTGGACGAGCAGCGGAGTCAGGGACACCAGCTCTGCTCGAAAACGTTCCAACGTCTGACAATCGACCGCATCAACAATGGCCGAGGCTTCCTTTGCAGCTTGAGCGTAACAGTTTGACAGCTCAAAAACACCAGTGCAGGCCCGGTTGAGTGCTGTCACGTCTTTCCCTTTAGTAACGGTCACGACTTCATACAAGAGGGGTAAAAGGTCAAATTCAAGAGGTTTGTGGATCATTTTGGGCTCAACAGAGACAGCTGCGATCTGTAAATCATCAAAGTCGTATTTATGAGCCAGTTCATCTTCTAAGCGTTCCTCGTGTGAGTGTTCCTCCTCATGTTCGGTTTGGGAATCCCTCTCCATAACGTCTAAAACAGGACAGCCTCTTCTCATATGATCCAGGTTCAGGTCACAGGCGTCTTTGACTGGCACACATGTCCGTGAGATTTCCGGCTGACGGGCCTCTTCTCGCAGCGGGCTCAGGAGAGGTGGATGCTGCTGTCCGTCAAGTCCATTTCTTAACACTTTAAAATGCTGAATAGCCATGAAGACATGATCTGAAAAAGTAGAATACACCTCCACATTTAGACTGGAACCGAGAAGCATGTCTCTGACTGACTCACTCACTTTGGTTCGAGATGACTGGACCTGTTTCAGCAGAACCAGCAGACCATTTCTGTGGATGGGGTCATCACTTCTGTCCAAGTGCCTCCTCACTGAGTGAACCACCAGCTTCATGTGACAAATAAGGTTTGTAGCATGTTGCTTGAACAGTTTATAGCTTTGCTCTTTGTACGCCGAGTCACAGCCATGCTGATCATTGACCAACTCATCAATGGCAATACTGGTGAACTCCCTCACAACCATTACATCACTGAGAGCATCCTGAAGCTGACTCGTCTCTTCCTCTTCCCATTTCTCACACGCCTCGTGAATCTTTTCAACAGTTTGCATTGAATTATCTGCCAGCTCCAGTGACAGAGATGCGAGCCGAGCTCTGAGTCTGGTGAGGCATACTCGTGAGTTCTCCACGCCCTCCAAACTCTTTGCATCAACAGCAACAGCTGAGAGGAAATTTGCCACTTTGATTATTGTATCAGTGGAAGATATGAAATCCTCCACTTGTGGCTGAATAAAGGACAGATCCATCTCTATAGAAGAACGTGCAACCAGGATCTGTCTCGTCACACTTAAAAGTTCCTCAACTGTTGCCGATGTTGTGAGAAATGTGTCCAAGACTTGATAAAGAACCGCAGTCATCAACGCTTTGTCAAGCATTTGTATTTGCTGCACCAACAAAGTGCAGGTACTCTCAAGGCTCTCCAAATCATCCTCTGTTGACATTAAAATCCTCTTTATGTCCGACCAGAACTGCAGGATGTGACGACAATGACCCACCACTCTTTGTTGAAACTCTCTACGAGAAGAGTTTGCCACAACCATACAGTGAAACACAAGATCTCTCACCGCGCTGTCAAAGCCACTGCCTCGGATTGAGGAGGTGGGGTGGGTGAGCAGCTGCAACAGACTGTTCCTCCTCTCTGTGTAATACCCACAAGGACCCAGTGACCCACTGTGGCATTGGCTTTTCAGAGTTATAATAATGTTCCTCACTGTGCTGTGCACCTTGTCCAGAATGTACCTCTTGGCCTGCTGAGCCTGCTCGCTAGTCGGGTGTTTGATGGTTGTGCACATGGCCGTGTGCAGCATGGAGATGCACCTCCTCAGGGTGTCCAGGGAATCAAGAAGCTGTTTCGCTTGTCTAGGGTCCTGTAAGGCATTTGCTCTATCAACCGTCAGATTGTTGAGGAAAAGCAAAGCCTCAGAAAACACCCGAAAAGATTGGAGTAGAGACTTGATGTCTGAGGCGGAGCCGAGCTCAGAGAGAGACTCCAAAACTTGATCAGCAGCAGCTACCACGCTCCTGACAATCGCATCATCGTCCACTAACAGAACCTAAGAGGAACCACAGACAAGGGGCCTTGTTACTGCTTTGCCTTTTTTAGCATGTCATTGTGCAAGTGCATAATATCATGAAAAATAATAATTACGGGGTAAGATAGAAGTCCCAGATCATTTTGCAATCTTCCTAAACCTTGAACATTGATGGGGCACAAAGCTTGCCTGTGACGGCTATTGTTTGCAGAAAATGTTGAAATTTAAGGCCCAGGATCCTGAATGAAAACCTGGTTCTTACATAATGGTAGGCCTATTTAGTAACACACTTGCGGACAGATTTTAAACCAGGAGCAGAACAATGATACTTTACTTTGGCTACTCCCAGGAAGACGTTTTGTGTGGCAGCGATGAGTTCCTCTCGGTGCTCAGGCAAACCGGGCTGAATGCTGAGTTTCTGGGCTGCCAGCAGCACATGCTGTCCAGACACGGTGACTGACTCCAACAGGGACGACATCTCCATGTGCAAAACCTCATCCTCTGTGTTATGTATTAGCCTGGAAGCAGAGAGATTTGTGTTGATCTGATAACACATTACACCTATCAATCTCTTCTCTGACCTCAGGAAAGTCCCCGATGTACGCACCTGGAGGCCGCTGCTGCCATGTTCCCGGTAGCTCTGGCCACAGCCTGAGCTGCATCCTCCAGCCGACTCAGCTGCTCAGCTTCCTCTGCACTGTCACACAGCAGCACCAAGTGGCATAAATGACTTGCAATCGGGGCGACCACCTGCTCCACCGCCGCAGTCCTGATCAACCCGTGATCAAATAAAGACGACATGCTTATCAGAGGGATTCTCTCCGGTCAAAGGAAAGTGAGGTGTGTTGCCCGTAGTAGCTGAATTAATAATGAACGTGCTCCACAGAGGAGCTTGTGCTTGGTATCACTGTTTCATAGCAACTGGGGTCACCTGACCAAACACACATACTGCAACCGCTTCTTTGCTGTCACCTGACTAGCTGGAGTGTGTAACCGCCTTCCTTTCCTGACACATTGTTGTGAATGCAAAGGTACAGAGGCACTGCTCCCACACACAGAATGTAATATGCTGCAACTGAATATTGTTTTCACTTGCAATTATCTAGTACAATGTATTATGTTTGACTTATTGTTTACTCGTTGCTTTACCATTAAAGATTCTTTATTATCAACAACACTGGACACTAAAGAGCTTCGTCTACAAATATCCGTCCGTCAGAAGTGAATTTTCGTTATTTGTTCCGTCTTAGTCCGTCTATTGTATACTGCTAACACAAAAAGAAAATATTTGTGCACTTCATGCGGAACCAGTGCACAAGTGCACGTTTCGCACTTTAAGCCTTTCGGCGTTAGCACAACATCTGCATTGGTGCGCGCCAATGAAACAGCAGCTGGAAGACTCGTCTGCGGGTTCCCGGTCAGCTACAAGTGCAACTGAGCCAAAGAGTTGTGTTTATAATAAGATGAAGACAGTGTGTTGCCGTTGATCCAAAGTTGCAGTGTATGCGAGTATAAACACATCCAAAATGCATTGGACAATACAGTGTCAGAAAGAATGTGAAGAATGAGAAAAATTACAAATGTTTTCAATTTTCCAAGATTGCCATCTTAAAGTCATCTCAAAGTGCAAATGTTATTGTGTTATTAACTAATTGACAATTAATTTACAATGAGTTAACACTAAAAGGCAGCAAATCCTCATATTTATGAAGATGGAACTATTTTTGCTTGATAATTTACAATTTCATTATAAAAAATAGCCACTGAATAACTTTTTGCTAATCGTTTGAGCTCTAAAATATATTGGAAATACTGGAAATTAGACCCATATCATTATAATGCTTTTTTTGCACAAAAGAATGTGTCTAACCACATTTTCAAATGTTTTCTGAATATGTAGTTCATAAAGTATGTAGTTTATGTAGAGCAAAGCAGCCAGCAGAGAGCACCACACACCTTCAAAAAGAAAGAAGTGAACCAACAACCACACAGGACAAAAACAGGATACAGCCATGAAATTTCACTCACAATTATTTTTCAACAGATAAATATACAGCTCCAACATGACTTTAAACATCAAACATACACACTACATCACACTATAATGAAAATGATATTCAGTGACAGTAGTATACTCAGAACAAACAAACCAAATAACGGTGTGACTGACGGTGTCAACAAGCATCACAGTTCAAATGTATCAATGAATGATCAAGTGTCGGTTTCTCTGCATACAGGTCGCATCGGTTTAACAAAATCAGAGGGAGGATGTGAATGTGTACAGTATATGCTGTCATGCCAGTGGAATTAAATGTCAAAATAAACCCTATCGGATCAATAAAAGGTTCATACAGCACAAATCAGAAAGCAATCATAGTGAGCCATAAAGTGTGTTAGCACTGAACTGTGAAACATATCAAAACATAGATTTTGTTCTTTGGCTTTGCACATTTGAATCAGACTACGGACTACTGCAAAATATCTGCTTTGATATAATAAATCCTATTGTCATTGATAACTTCTGCAAAACTGACATCCAAACAAACATATTTTTGGGTGCATGATTTACTTTGTATGTTCAATTTGCGATAAAGCCCTACAAATGTATAAAATAATTACTATTCTTATTTCTTTCGGGAACTTTAATATGAAATGTAATTCGCCGTGTTCTGTAAACTTTCATTCACAATCAAACGCAGCATTTGAAAGACTCTCGGGAACATGTGGGTAAAATGTGAGTACTGAGAAGCTGTGAACTTCAATAGTGGCAGATTTTTGGGGAGCTGACATTCCTTCATGTTGACTTAAAATGAGCTTTTCCCATGAGCCCCAAAGAGCTCGTTTATGTGAAGTGATTGAGTGCAGCACATTCCCACCTATTTTTAGGGCATTACTCATGCCACGGGCCCCTGTAAATGACTGACGGTGGACTCCCATCGCAGACTTTCATCTGGCCGTGGAGAGTAATGCATCTCATATTTCACACTAAAACCCAATGCCTAATAACATAACGGGAACATTACATATGGTCTGCTTAGGAGAATTCTGGAAAGGTTTTGGAATTAAAACATGATCAGGACTTGTGTCGTGACGTATATGAATCATATCTCACAACTTTTCAGTCTTCATCTAGAAAGTCAGCTGCGTACCTGAGCGACAGATTCTTGCAAAAACAGCTTCCGATAATTCACTTTACTCCATTACAAATGGAATGCTTATGAAAAGTCTCAAAGCTTGACATGTATAATTCAACCGCTTCAGGCGTGGGCAATAAAGGAAACATGGTAAATAAAATGTTAATAGAGACCTCTACTGTGCGGTTTATTACCCCATCCTGAGCTTGGTCGTAATGACCCCAGAGAGCGCTTTTACTGCGACAAACCCTGACAACACTAGCGGATGACATGAGGACACAACATTTTAATCCTTGTGTGTGTGTGAAACATTGAATTAGCTCCGGCTTATTATCTGTGGGAGTCAGATGTGTAAACCAGATATTCATAAGGCGGAAATAGAACAGAAAAGATACAATCTTTCACTCCCAGGAAGAACTGAATATACAAACAACTCCAATCATATACTATACAGGACATATCTTTGGCATAAAAAGTAAAGCTATGAAGCCAAGGCATTCATTCTTATCAAACATCAGTGCTTTTAGGAAAACATACTGGAGATACAGTATGTTAATAATGGCCGTCAAAACCCCATCGCTTCTTGAAGCCCAGTTTTATACAATATGGCTTAACGTGTATGTATAAAAAATAAATTTGCTATGTAACACAGCCCTGAGGGTTTTATTGTCCAGCAGTATTCATGCTGTTGCTACACCCCCGTAAGGATGTGGGTCTCCATCAACAGCTCCACTCTCGCTGGCTGGGAGTTTCCTCCTTTGAGATTGGCTGAATTCCACAGCAAGTGTCCTCTGGCAAGCCAAACTGTCACTTCAGAAGCCTGTTTCCTGGACCACCACCCACAAAAAAAATATCAAGTCTCCAAAAAATGTGGAGAATATGCTTCTCTTCCACATATGGAAGACTGAAGGGCCTGGTGCCACTGGGGCGGCTGGGCTGCGAGACCACGTGCTATTGGATCTTTCTCGACCCAATCCCTAATCTCATTGGCTCCTGTGGGACCCCCACTACAAGTCTCAGTGGTTCTTTTCCATCCAGTCCCAGCTTTCATCACTGTCCTTCCTGTTCTTTTCAGCCTCAATGATCTCTCTGTAGCGCCGACGGAAGAATCCCATCTGTCAAAGAAGGAGAGGAACAAAAATGGTGTTTAGTAAGGCGCATCTGTCAGGTCCCACTGTCGGACTACAACACCTTTGAGTTCATCACAAATCACATATACTTCTATCACTGATGACCATTTTCCAATCCTAACTTTTTAAAGTTGATTTTCCCCTCTTAAAGGTGGGCATTAAAAAACAAACAAAAGTCAGCTATATTTCTTTTGTCAAATATATGTTGTCATGTCTCACAACGAGGTTGAATAAGAGTCATTGTTTAAATTGTTCATACATTTTATTCTATTGTGTTGCAATTCTCTGGGAACTAGAAAGATGAGTGTGTGTAATGCACACTGATCTTTGTATGATAATGCAGTTGACGGAACGGGGCCTACTTGTTGGTGCATGCGGGTGCTCAACCACAGACTTATGAGATTCAGCTGCAGAACAGAAACATCTTTGATGCAAAAAAGAAAAATGTATTCAACATTTTCTTGCTTGACTTTTGGATTTGATTTTACACAGCTTGTGAACACAGTGTTATTCAGAAGCTCTCAGGAGTTTCACTGAACGCATCACTAGTGAGAGTTTATTAAAAAGAGTCTCTTCTTTAAACTGCATTATTACAATAATAACATAAGGTTTGAGCTATTATTATTATTATTGAATTAAAATTTAGTTCATCATGATGGATTATAACATGTCTTAAAATAAAATATCTGGAAGTTGAGATTTATCTTGCAGTGAAACAAATGGAAAATAATGGATATTTTGGAGATAGGAAATCAATTAAAAACATTATGAATGATATGCTTTGAAAAATTGCTGCCAGTGCTGTAAAGTATTCACATTTTGAAGTTAAGAAAGCACACAAAATCACAGGCATGGATAGAAGCAAATCTAACTTTTCCCCTGTAGAAATATGTTGTTTCTTCAGAAAAGTAATATTGTTTTTAAATTGACATTTTACTACCGAGTGTAATGTAAAGGAGATATGAAAGGATGGAGAGAGCTTAGATTCTTAGTGTGTATCTAATCAAGGCAGCCACACTGGGATGATGCCTATCACGACGACTCCATTCATTTATCTGCATTTCGTTATTAAAGTTTATTGATACAGACCTGCACTCTCCTCAGGAATTTCTTGAAAAAGAGCAATACAGGACATGTGCTACTCTTGTAAGTGGGGTTTATTTTGGCAAGGTCCGAGGACCTGGGGATCGGGGGGGGAGACCAACATTCCAAGGTTTCATTGTGGTATTCCCGGCGGAAGATGAAGCCACGAAAAAGAAAAGAGGTTTTGTGCTAACAGGGCCTCTGGTCATCAGAGTAATTGCCGTTTCCCTTTTAGACTCTTCTTTCATCTGAGTGGTATGGTGTGAATTATTGCCCAGTCTGCTTTGCCCTTTCCATGGATGTTAAAGGCCCAAAGCAAGCTCTCACCGCCGCCTCCTCCCTCCAGCTGTCTCCGTACAACTGGATACTGTGCGGACGCTGAGACACAACTCTCCCTTATTTACTTCAAATATTGCTAGTGAAAAATCTCAGTCTGTGTTTATGTGTTTACCTTCCAGAGTAGCACAGCTAACAGCAAAAAGATGAGGATTCCCACCAGCAGACTGATGGCAATGATCCAGCCGACTACGTAACCCTTCGGCTCCTGACTGTGGAGCGCCTCGAACACCAGCTGAAACACAACAAGTCAGTGAGTCACACTCAAATACAACACACACACATGAGTAATCATTAAGTCATGTGCTGCTAATGATGCAATGCAGTGCAACAGTAACAACCAAGACGGATCTCATTTCAGTCGCATTAGCTGTGAGTTGAAGAGGCGCTCGCTGCATGTAGTGAGTTTATTTTACATATTCCACATAAAATTAATCAGTTCAGTAGAAAAGAAACACACAATAATCGTATTTACTGAAAACTATCATGTTTCAAGCAGCATCCATTTGTCACACATATTCATTTATTTTATTTTGTTAACGGAAGAGCACCTCCAGCCTGCGTTTCGAGCACACCGGAACAGGACAAGGTGGTTACTTTGACCTTTGCCTTACTTGCTACACACTGCCATGAAAAATGTGCAAAAGTCTATTTTTCATCCACAGCGTAAGTGATCATTTTCAGCCAAGCTGGCAGCAAGGCTCTATGGATTCCACCACTTTGGACCAGGCTGAAATATCTAAACAATGGAAACACAATGGATTGTCATGAATTTTATTTACAGGCATTCATGGTCTCCAGAGGATGAATCCTACCTACTTTGGGGACGTTTCCCCTGACGTTTCCTTTTGTTCTAAATACATGACTTTAAAACCTGTAACACTACCATTCCTATAGGTCTCAGCTGTACTGTGTGCTTAGTGCTCTGGAGCACATGTTAGCATGTTTACTTGCAGATGATAAATATGGTGAAACATTATAACTGCTAAACATAAGCATGCTATCATTGTTCACTCACTGTTTCATGATACACTGCTCTGTGTGTGCAATCCCAACACACATTCATCTTATTAGGTCAGTGCTATTCAAAATAATATTTCATCCACCCCCTTTTTTTCCAATTCGGAGCGTCACGCCTTTAAACAGTTCTGAGAGAAATCTTGGGAGGCTTGGCAACTCTGAAAAAAATAGCCTGTTAAAATAAATAAATAAGAGCTATTTGGGCTGTTTCCCATGACACGAATGAACACTGACCTGCTGTATAATCGGTCACTGACAGCTAACTCAGTTCACTTAACCCAATGCACACAGCAACGACAAAAACAAAATCATTTCAAATAATTTCCCAGTATTTTTTGTTTTATTGGATTTTCTAACCATTATCATTTATGTGACACTAAAATATATATTTCTTTAATAAAAAAATGTAATTGAATTATTATTCAACAATTACATAGATCGTTTAAACAAATTTTCACTGAATTTGAGTGACTTGAGTGAAATATTGTATTACTCCACCACAGCTAAGCCTGCTTTAATTGCTTAAATGGAAAACATCACATTCACTGGGATCATAAAATAGATGGTTAATTTACTGATGGTCTCAAACAAAGGCAGACAATCTATAATCTCCCAAATGTCAGATAATCTTGTCTAATTTGTGACTGCAAACAATGCTGGGGCAATTTAAAAAGAGGAGTTCACCGCGACAGTATACAGTGCTGTATGCTGCTTTGAACCTAAATGTGGCATGAGACGCCAACTGTGAGCCAAAACAAAACCAAAAGGACAAGTGGAGATTAATCCGTTGAATAGTTTCCCACATTAACACCTCGCCCTGACTCCAGCTCTGGAATCTAATTGTTGCAATGCATGCCGAGGCGCTTGTGTGTACAGGACAGATGAAAGCTCTGCTGGTCATTGCCCTCTGACTTTCCCAGTTTAACTTGTGCAATCAGATAATTCTAGGAATGTCTCATTGCATGTGAAGTTCATTCAAATGCAATGCTAAGTTTGTAACTTGCCTACCCACAAAAGAATCCTATAGCTTTATGTCAGTTTGTTTACATGTCAAGGGAGATTAAAAAGTGAGCTTGTAGTCGGCCTGCTGTGAGCGATACAACCGGGATCCACAAATCATACTTTCCTGTGTGTACTCTAGCCAGCAGGGATCCTTAGGGAAAAGGTAACTGTGTTTACTAAAACCTAGATGGGGGAGGGAGCAGACTCAATAAATGCTGAAAGAGCAGCATGGTATGGACATATTCATAGCAGGTCTGGATTTCTGAAGTTCAGGGTCAGCAGGGCTGCAGCGCCGGTCAGCAGACTAATCACTTGAGAGATCCCACTGCGAGCACGCTGGGTGCTCAATATAATCATCACTTGTGATCTGGTCGGCTATTCAATCACTCAGCAAACAACAGTGGGGGGGAGGAGGCTCTGTCCTTGAGCACAGCTGAGGCCCCCGAAAAAAAGCCATAGAAGTGGCACCATAGAGGATACCCACAGTCCCCAGCTGTTCCCTGGGCTCACATCAGATTGTCTAACCGAAGCACAATGTGCATCTAAAGATACAAATATATATTGATATAATTCTGCCAGCACAATTATGTCGTGAGTACCCTGTCCTTCAACCAGAATGCCTGGATTAATGCCTAAAATCTGCCATGCCACAGTGCCTTTGAGCAAAACACAGCAGCATCACCCGCTGTAAATGTTCTGTTCTGCATTTCAGCGTGTGATTCGTGGCAAGAGAAAATGTGTGAAGGCATTTCCCTGCCAGCGGGGAGAGTGAACTAAAGTGAAGCTGTGGGACGCAAAATGATGAAAGCACTAACAGTCATGGGGAACTGTACGGCCGGGGATCTGCACCTTTTGTAATTTAAGGCCTGCTTCTGATTGTAACAAAGAAATTCAATTCGGAATGCCTTCCCAGATATATTGGGGAAAAAAGATAACATGTCAAATGAAAATAATTAAATCAATATTCTGCTTACCCTCATCCTTCACTGTCTTCCATTATGAATCCAAATGTAATGTATTCAGGGTCAATTTCCTCAAGACATGCTTTGGAGCTTTTACTGGCACAGGGTTTTGTCCCACATCACGTTTTTGTTTAAAGAAACAATACAATCGTGCCATTTGCTAGCTAACTGACAAAACACGCTCTGGTGATTGGTGTGGTGATATTATATGTATATATTTTAATCTAGCGAAACCATTTGGCAGTACAGCCGTGGCACACTAGATGGCACTCTGAGGTCCACCACTGGGCCCCGGCTGGGAAATAGCTGCACCGTGTTGTGGCGATAATTCTGTGGGTTTGTCATTGTAAGCAACTAATTTCACATAGTCATCTGACCATTTTTTTTAATATAAACATATTGATAAGACCTGCTTTAAGTAGTTTTAAAAAACAAAAAAGAACATCTGGTACAAGAAGCTGCTCGATAATCGCTTAATTGTGATGTTAAATGTAGTTATTTGATTACACTTTTTTGTATTTGGATAAATTTGCCTAAAATATTACAATTAATGTAGGTAGAGGGTGAATTGCCTGTTAATACAGTACTCACAGAAATGTCTTCTGGCAGGCCATTTGGCACCTCCACCGCCCTGTCATTGACTTGCACGCTGCCCCTCGTCACAAACTGGATCACAGAGGAACTATCCTGTGGGTTGAGAGAGGGCGGATTACTGCTACTCTTGGAATCACAACAACCTGCAACTACATTTAAAAAGCTTTTGACGTGTTTCTTACCCTCTTGATAATTTCAGTGTTGACTAGAAGCTTGATATCTATGCTCAGAGCTTCTTCTTTTAATTGTGGGCCCAGACTGCAGGAGATTGTCATACAAGCTCTTCCAGGCCGGTCACAGTCCTTTTTAAAAAAAGACAGAGAAGAATAAAAAGGTGGCGAGAGAGAGAGAGAGAGAGAGAGAGAGAGAGAGAGAGAGAGAGAGAGAGAGAGAGAGAGAGAGAGAGAGAGAGAGAGAGAGAGAGAGAGAGAGAGAGAGAGAGAGAGAGAGAGGCATGTATGATGAACAGATGTTGCACTGACTAAACACAAAACAAAAACAGGAACCCTCACAGAGGGCGACTCTCAAGTGCCTTCTGCGGTGTCAAAGTGCAACGTGGGGGCTGCAGACTTACTAAGACTTTGCGTCCTGATTTGGAGAAGAAGGCAAAGATGGAGTGGAAGATGCTCTCTCTGTCCTGGGGCACGGTGCACAGCGTCGGGTTCCTGTGAGGGGTGCAGTTTCCTCGGCCCTCGGCGACCTGAAAGAGGACAGTGGGAGAGTTGTGTTGAATAGATATTGAATCAAATCGGATGAACACTAATAAAGTCTGAGGTATAACAGAGTTGAGTTAACATAGGACATGTGTCATTGTTGAGGTGTTTTTCATGTTAATGTTGCAATGATTTAAGGTTTGAAAGCAAAAATGGGACACACTTTATAATAACCGCACGCTATGAAGCATTAGTTAAGTATGAGTAAACACTTAATTCATCATTCATGATGGATTCACCATTTGTAAATGAAGTATTATATAATGCTTCATAGCGTGAAGTTATTATAAAGTGTGAACGTTTATTTGTGTTTGTCATGTTAGAGGCAGCAGTGGCCTAGAGAAGTCCCTCTCTGGTCCTGTGGCTCGGTAACACCTTTGAATAACTGCACACTATGTACAAATGGTGAATCCATCATTTATAAAGTGTGGAACAATGCTTTATAAATGATGAATTAAGTGTTTACTCATACTTAACTAATGCTTCATAGCGTGCAGTTATTATTGTTACCCGAAAATGTACACATAAGCACTTTAGTCACCTCAACTGGCCGAATCCCACTATTGTTATGAGTCTCCAGGGCTAACAGGAAGTTCTCTCCAAAAAGAAGCTGTCACCCCTCCCAGCCAGATTTCCCATATGGAGTGATTTAGAGGTGTCTGGTTTACTGCCCAGCCCCCGGGGAACAATTCTCCTTTTTTCCTCTACTCAGGCCGACCTGAAGCTCTGGAGGTGAAAATCTCCTCTGGCCTTCCTCATTGTCCGCTCTGTTGCCACTCAGCAAGTCTGAGCTTTTTTTGCCGCGCTTTCTCATGTCCTGCCTTTCTGCTGCCGTTGCTGTTGTGAAGATTCATAAGCTGCGCTAACTTTAACACTCACGAGAACAGAACAGAACATTAAATAATGACGATTGAAGGATTTTGTACAGAAAAACTAGTTTGTATGGAGCAACAGTGAGGGACTGGTATATCATGTTTGACTAAATGGATGTCTATATAAAATGTAAGAATATCTGGCTGTAAAAAATGAGTGTGCAACTGTCCGGTGTGCCACAGGCTAGACTTAGTGTTAACAGCATTAATGATGTGTATTTCGAGGCTGGGGATGGTAGTGGGCAGCAGCCAGCTCTGCAGGTGTCCCATTCCCATTTCGTGCGAGCTGTCTGATCCCCTAAAAGTGATTCCAGATGGGCTCAAGGAGGGTGGGATACAGTGAACCCCGTCTGCCCATTCACAGTCTATACAATGATCAGCTTGAGCTCCCCCATGATCTATCTTTATGAAAGGAGCAATGCAAGGGTTAAGAAAACATTTGAACCTAGTGGGAGTATTGCGTTTCTTTCTCTAAATGCAAAATGTTGTGAAACTAAATGGTTGGCTGGCTTCAGTAGCAACGTCAATACTTTTGCATAGTGTCTCACTGACCCAGTGGTGCCTCACACCAAGCAAATTGGCCATGCCATGACAAAAGGCCCACCGGTTCAGCAGCTTTCTTGGATGAAGCAGCTGTACCATGAAGAGAAGCTTAGGCGTGTGCAGGATAAATGAACAAAGAATATGGCTGCCTGCAGGTGAATAAACTAATAAATAATGATTTGGTCTAGATAAATAATGGAGATAGACTGCTGTTGGCATCCACCTGTGTTTCAATGATGTGGAACATGTCTGCTCCGCTGCCAACCAGCCGGTTGGGTATCCTGATGTCCACGGTGGAGCCAGGCAACCTGCTGGGCCCCTTGTTTATGGCCTGGAACCACATCACACGGAGACGGGAAAAGATGGAGATGAAGGGAAAGAAAAGTGAATATATGGAGAAGCATGTACAAATATTGAAAATCATACATGGTCTCAGCAGTACCTGAAAAGTGAGATTAAGAGGCTGAAAGTTACACTCCATGTCTTCCAACTGGACGAAGCGAGAGGCATCAATGTAGTTCCCGTACACAAAGGAGCTCGGTGTCACCACACTGCAGACAAGAGACACTGTTCAGCAGAGAGATTCACAGATAATGCATTCACGTCAACTATTTATTAAAATGTGTTTGTCATACTGTATTGTATCTGTGCTGTTTGTGTCACTTGTGTGGACTGTGCTCCTGCCTCTTGGCCAGGTCATCATTGTAAATGAGAATTGGTTCTCAATTGATTTTAACTGGTTAAATAAAGGTCACATATAAAATGCCAAGAAATAAATCAATTTTAAATAATTTTAAAAAAGTACAAATAAAAAATGCCAACAAAAATAACCTTAAGAAATAGCCTCATGAACATCTCTGGCTTCAGTCATGTTATTAGCTGCACAGCAGAGTTTTCTTTAGCAGTTGAGATATAAGTCAGATGAGTGCAGCACACACTGCAGCTTTATCAGATGTCAGACTTCTGCAGGATTTGGGCTGTTTTACATCTCTTTCCCTTCTCTGTGGAGCAGCCTTCAGAGATAAGGATTTTCAAGTTGACACGCTTCATACTGAAACAAACACTCCCTCTCCTCCCAGCAGCCAACAGAAAGCAAACCAGTTCAAGCTGGTTTCAGCTTTACGTTTGTATAACTACACTGTTATGGTTCGTCTTGTTTTTACCCAGTAATAGTCGTGTCGGTCTCATGAACCAGAGGGATGGACAGATCCAAACTGTTGTCAGAGAGGTTGTGCTCAGGATTGGCGCTGCAACAAACAGGGAACAATGAAGTTATTCTGTCATTTTGTAAATCAATTCATTCACAATGTGCAAGATGAAACTCCACAAACACCCACGAAAACTAAATTTGCTCTACGGGGAATAAAGCTGGGAGCATTTTAAGGGGTTACATTTGCATAATATAAAATTAGCAGATAACCAAAAAAAACTACCTTTTTGCTTGAATGAAGAACTGCAATGTGTCATTTTGCCCAGAGAGCTGACTCGTGTCAAAAATCACTGCAAAATGATACTGGGGAGAAAAAGACAGAATAAACTTGTGGTTCTGGAACAAATGCAATTCTGACATTGTGCAATTGGTTCTCTCTTGGTTTGAGTTACCTTAGTCTGCGCTCTCATGAAGGGAAATCCCACGCTGCATTTGAGGAAGTCCAAATCAACAAGTCCACAGGAAATACCCTTCTCTTCCTGCAGAAGGAAAGATTGACAGAGAGTGAGAGGAGGCGATAAAGACAGACAGACTGGAGACAGAGCGGGAGATACAAAGAGACACAAAGAGGAAGACGAAGTAGACAGGATGCAGACTGTGATAGTGAGACTCCGTTTTGATAACTTACCGAGCCAAAAGCCTCAGCAAAGCCTTCGGGTGGTCAAATAAATGCAAATATCATAGATGACATAATTGACTACATATGCACGGCAAAAAGCAACAATATAACCTCTACTGCAGCTTTAAAAACACACATGGACAGACACACACTTTCACCTGCCAACATATACAGTACGATCAAAGCTTATTGTTAGAAACAGACTTCAATATGTAAAATAATAGCTATTCATTTTTTATTGAAGTTCTAAATTAGGTTAAAGAATGTACAAAGCAGTGATGGCACACACACACATCTGAGCGGGTGGGTAATTGGACAACCTCCAGGCTGCGTGTTTGGAAGCTTGTCTAAACAATGTGGAGCTTCACCGGCTGCGCTGTGTAAACACCTGGGCCTTGACCCTACGAGGAGTAAGAATTCTTTTAGCGAGAGTTCACTAAGAGGCTGTCGGCTGAGCGTGTGCGCTGAAAAGAGGGTAGAAATGATTCATGACTAAGTTTTTAAAAAAAAAAGAAAAAAAAAAGACTGACTAGCGCTCCTGGACCATTCAGCAGGGGGCTTAAGGTAAATCATACAAAACGTTTGAATGCATCGGCTGCTGTCCGGTTTGGGCTTGTGTTTATAACATGTTTCCAAAAGTGATAAAGAAAAGAGGTGTGAAGATTGTCTCTGCGGACATATTTAAAGGCAGACATCCATCCACAGCATCATCCACACCGCCATGCCCCTTATTCAGCAGATTCCCAGTGTAAATCCAGGGTGTGGCTGTTCCCTCCATCTTCATTAAGTCAGCTTAAATAAGCAGCGCTGCCCTTTGCATGTATGGCGAGCCCTGTAGGGGGGGGGGGCATCACAACTGGCAATGATGGAATTTCCTCTATTTCCTGTATTCCTTTATGCTGCTGTGCAAACACTGCCTGGCCCATGGGATTGGGGAAGCCAGCCTGTTTACCCATCATCCACCTGGCAGCTCTTGAGAGAGAGCAGAGAACTCGGACACATGGTCTGTTGTGCCTCCATGGGGAGAAAAGTGACACAGTCTGTTTGTTCAGCACTTCTTCACTTTCTTTCGCTTGTCTTTCTCTGTCGGGAACAAATAGACGCTAGGATTTTAAACAAATGGCAGGCTCACTAAATATCACCGCCATTGTTTACCCTGCAGGCCTCTACTGGAGTCGTACATCAGTGTGGATGACAATACACAGAAGGCCCATTTTCTGCACGTCTCTTTACGTCGCCATTCACTTCGGTATTTAGACATTTGGCTCTACTTCGGTCTATCTTTTCCAAGTCAGTGTCATTGCCTGCTTTACACTTTCCACATAGTATGAAGATTAAGATCTATCTTTGGCTTACACAGCATTTGCAAAGCTGCGCCTCTCAGACAAGAAATTCAGTGATTCATATATTCGTAGGTTCGAAGGACCACTGACATTTCACAACTTCACACATTTCAGAGCAGCATTCCTATTTTCTGGACTTTTAACCATGTTCATCTGTTACAATCGTTAAATAACCAGAGATCCGTGGTGAAAGAAGTATTCTGATGCCAAACCATAATAATACTCGACAAGTAAAAGTCCTGCATTCAAAACTTCGCGAATTAACACAAATAAGTCTTATGAACAAAATGTACTTAATGTATATAAAGTAAGAGTACTCATTCCGCAGAACGACCCCTTTCAGAGTGATTATAAAATATGTAATTTTGCATACGTTAGTTATATTGGGGATATTGCGAATATCATTATTGGACAAACACCCATACATATTATGGTGTTGATTTCAAATACTACCCTGTCTAAAACCTTGTGTGCAAAGTCATAATCTGCAAAGTAACGCATAACTATGGCTTTCAGGTTGATGAAGTGAAGCAAAAGGTGCAATATTGACCTCTGAAATTCAGTATAAGTATAAACCACTGGCACAAAACACAAAAAAAGAAAGAAAAAAAGAAAAAGAAAAAAGAAAAGAAGAAAAAACAGAAGCCGGTGTCTGTCCCACGGGAGTGAAGGCAGTGCTCCTGAAACCAATTCACCTCCACAGCTTTCTGACAGCTTGTGTTGCAAGAACAACACGCAGATACCACACCCCACTCTCAAATATAAGGGGGGAGCGCAAGTTCACGCTTCGCTCACTGGAGAAAAAGCCTCAGGGGAGGATTGGAAGCTGACCTTAACTTTGCAAAAAGGGGTCACATCCTCACCACGGACGTCGCCAGCAGTAATTAGAAATGTCTCAAAGAGCACACAGCAGTAAATCGGCTCGGTGGCCCTTTTGTCATCTCCGCATACTGTTCACTTCCTGCTCCCTTTGTGCAGTGGGCCACCCTGCCTCTGTGGCTGCTGGTAACCTGATACTTAATTAGTTTATTAGATTAGCTATGAAACTCATACTGAAACACTGTTTTTCTAATATTTGCCTGCGGCATGTATTCTATTTAAATTCAATTTCAGCTTTGTTGTTTTTTTTTTAAATCATGTCACGGGTTATGAGAGCTTTACAGAGGTGATCTTATCCATCAAAGGGGTGCAAAACCCAGCTGGAGGATAAACACAAGGTCCATTATGAGGGCAAAAGCCTTCATGGAGGATGTTGTGCCCTCCAACATCTGCTATGCCTGTGCAAGCTGGTGTCAGAGCGCTCTGACCGACGTGGCGTCTTTTTCGGCTGTGAGCGGACCTGTTGGCCTCTTTGCGTCAAGTGAGCAAACAGACGTGAGCATAGGCGGCCACTGTGAAACCCATACAGCCAAGCATGGTCTCCAGGAAAATCTCTCAGGTTTAATGTGGGATGGCAGTGGGTGGATATTTCTTTTCCAGAGAAATGCTGCAATTGTTTTCTGCTCGAGGTTAGAGGAGCAGACCCGATCAGTATCCCCATGAAGGTCAGTCCCAATTCTCAGTTTACATACCTGCATTAAATAAGGCCCCCTTTTCTTTCTTTTCTTTTTTTTTTTTACACGAGTAATGCAATTTGAACGGCACATACCATAAGTCAAGCGTGTGTTCTGGATTGTTCTCATGCACACAGCTCATGTGTCGTTGACATGGTGTGTCCGCCTTCAATGAGTCAGAGAAGCGTGTGACAGGTCAGCCAGAGGAGCTGTGAGATGGGACAGCTGCTGCTGGGGCTCTCCTGCTCTCCATCCTGTCCTCTCGCAGGTCTATCTTTTTGTATGCTTCACTGTTTAGTCTGCGCTCCTGACATTGAATCAGGAGTCTATTTCTTTCGACAGTCTATTTAAATCTTTTGAAAAATGTACATCTCAGTGGAAAGCTGATGATTTTCAGCCGATTTGGATGTTAAAAAATGGGGCTCTCGGCTCACTTTATCCACATCTTTTCAGCCAAACAACCAAATACATTTCAGAAACAAACAGAAATGTGCACTCCAGTAAATAAACAGCCAACACTTCGAGAGCAACAGACCTTCTGCCAGAAGTTGATGTAGAAAACCTCTCTGGAGAAGTGGAAGTAGATGTTGGTGTCGTAGGCGTCGTCCCCAGCGTTAGAGATGGTCAGGTTCAGAGAGACATTCTTCACTCCTCCGAGGGCCAAATGGGGTTTGCTATGCAACCTGATGGGAACATTAAATAACCAATGCATGTCAGAGAATAAATACACTTCTTATGATAATTGTGGGATGTCACAAGAGCAGTAAACAAAGATTTATATCAACATAAAATCTGAGTTTTTTTTATTATTTAGACATGCATAAGATGACTGCTAAAAAACATACACATGCCGTTACTAAATGTACTTAGAGCAAAAGATACACAATAAAAAGAAAGGGAACTCCCTAAGTATGGAAAAACATATGGATATCCTCCAAGCATGCGTCATGGTTCCACTACCCACACCCACATGGCCTCTGACGTCAGCGTGCTTCCTCAGAGCTGGAGAAGCAGCCAAGACAGAGAATGAATCTAAACTGTAGACTAGGAAGTCAACGTTTTTTACCCAGAGAGCAACAGTTTCCCATGAAGCCTCAGGTCTGCAGCACAGTCGTCTGAAAGGCAGTTCTTCTCAAACCAAGTCTAAAGAGGAAACGGTAAAGTACACAGTTCATATGACATCATGCACAAAACACACCAACTTCACATTCAGACTAGGGGGCAGTGGTGTGTTGTTGATGAAGCTTTTCAGGAGATTTCTTTTATCAGGAAAGGCCAAAGTCTTCAGTCTTTCTAGTCAGAGGCTGGTCTTTGGTTTAGAGCTAATTCATGAAAGGAAACTTAAGTCAAGTCCGATGTAACGTTGATGAGCTTCAGATAAACGGAATCTGGAGGCGCTGAAAGATGCAAATCCCTCCGCTTTTCAAGAAGTGCAGACAGTTGGGAAACACATGTGGGGCAGGTTAGAGGTGGTTGAAAATAAAATAAATGAATCTGTCTTTTTGGGTTCCACTCAAGAAAAGCTAACACAGACAATAATGAGCTGGTAACCCACACCAAATCATTATAACCTCAATTTGAGCTATTTCCTTCATTTCTTCTGTGGTCCAAGGTATATTTTATAATCAAGAGATGAACTAGAATCTGAATTAGTTCAAAATAACTGCTATGTTAGAGTGATCCACCTTTTATCCTCATCTTATTGCAGCATGCCTGAACTATTACTATATGAAAGAGGATACGGTATCTGAACAATTTAAAAAACTGAACTTAAAAGTGGTTTACATGAAACAGCAATACATTCTCTGTGTTTTCTTGCTCAGAACAATTAATTAGTTATTTTTTTCATTGATAGCAACTTTATTCATCCATTGTATAACAAAGTACAGGAAAATAAATGTCCAATGTACATTTTGAATGACCACCCTCCTCCACACCACTATATTAAGATCTTTTCCCCTGGTAATTTACTTTCACCACAGAAACTCACAGACATTGGAGCAGCCCTGAAACCTTTGGCACCTTAATGTAAGAGACTTCCTGCTTACACATATTTAAACAATATTGATCCAAACACCATATCATTCCATCTCAAAGCTTTACCTCGTTCCTCGCTGCGATCTTGTTTCCTTTCCTCCATCGTAGCACGGGAGTGAGCGCGGGCAGGTCTCGCTCCTGGTCTCCCGACAGCACATGCTTCCCCAGGCTGTAAGCCACCTCGAACGTGATGGCTGTGAACACGTCCTTCACGTCTTTCTGCAGTGAGCACAAACAACGAGGCTATTGCAAAGAAATATGTGCCGCTATATACACAAAACTATTCAAAACTATTCAAACTAATTTGAAACCTCAAAGAAATAAGTGTCATGCGACAGCCTGGGTGATTATGGCAATTTAACATCGCCAATTGACACATGGCGCAAAGACTGATGGCACTGCAGATTATATCGGAAGACCATACAGTCTTTTTGGGATGTTATCGCTGTAATCACTGTACAAATGATCCACAAGGTTGAGCGCAGATGTAATTATACTGATAAACTACAACATTATCTGATAGGTTTAAATGGATTACTTTGAATAATTACTATTTCGTTATAGTCCTGAAAGTAATAAAAACAGGGCCACCACTAGGTTTTCAGCAAAGGAAACACAAGGGTCATTTTTTAATCTGCTGGAACTGCCTCTGAGAGACATCGTTGCGTTTTTTGGCGGCTCCATCTGAGACCACAAATTAAGTGTTTGATTTGGCATCAGGTTTGGAAACAATACGGAGGGAAAGAAAACAGAGAGCTAAATGTGCTCAAATCCCCATATCTTCATTAGATGACAGTGCTGAAAGAGGCACATGGGAAGAGCAGATACTGATCTCTTCTGTCTATCACAGTTGAACTCATCTCTTTGAGGGTGGCTTGGTGGGATCTAACAAAAATAAGTCTTATGAACAAAATGTACTTAATGTATATAAAGTAAGAGTACTTATTCCGCAGAACGACCCCTTTCAGAGTGATTATAAAATATGTAATTTTGCATACGTTAGTTATATTGGGGAAATTGTGAATATCATTATTGGATAAACACCCATACATATTATGGTGTTGATTTCAAATACTACCCTGCCTAAAACCTTGTGTGCAAAGTCATAATCTGCAAAGTAACGCATAACTATGGCTTTCAGGTCGATGAAGTGAAGCAAAAGGTGCAATATTGACCTCTGAAATTCAGTAGAAGTATAAACCACTGGCACAAAACACAAAAAAAGAAAAAAAAAAAAAAAAAAAGAAAGCAAAGAAGAAAAAACAGAAGCCGGTGTCTGTCCCACGAGAGTGAAGGCAGTGCTCCTGAAACCAATTCACCTCCACAGCTTTCTGACAGCTTGTGTTGCAAGAACAACACGCAGATACCACACCCCACTCTCAAATATGAGATCTAGATGACAGTGCTGAAAGACGCACATGGGAAGAGCAGATACTTATCTCTTCTGTCTATCACAGTTGAACTCATCTCTGTGAGGGTGGCTTGGTGGCATCTGGCTTTGGTCTTAGTGTCTAAACATTGCAGCAGAAACACACACAAACAAGCTGCACCCTGTGCCCAAAATGATGTCCACCAACATGGAGCCAAACCCACAATGCAAACACAAAGGGCTTCCCTGGGCTTTCCGGTGGTCACTTAGGCCACTCGTTCGTTTGCACTTTCTCACTTCTGTCAATTATCGCATAATTTTCCAATGGGCACCCACCCATCCTCTTTCCTCAGGCAGGCACTGAGCCAGTCTGGGCCTTGAACACATCACCAGTTAAGAGCACACCCAACTCATCAACAGTGAGAGTTAGAGCAGGAAAGAGTCGATGTTAGTGCAGGACATGAATAGACATTTGGGAAATGGTGCTGCACACAGATAAAGACATGGACCCAAAGAAAATCAGTTTGTAGTGATAATCTGTCATCATCTGATTGACTCTACCACTGATAGTTGACATTTATATTACTCAACTTGCTTGTTTGTCCCACCAACAGCCCAAAACCCAAAGATATTCAATTAACTTTAAGAAAAACAGCACATAGTTAGAAGAATATGTTTGTCAATCAACCAATTCGATAATCCACAAACTGCTTCAGCTCTAATTGACAATGAGAACATTAGTTGGCCAGTATTGGTCAATAGTAAGACTGAGTACCGCTGATGCAAGAGGTTTAGCTCACATCCTTCACTGAACTGCAGTTCAGTAGACGTACAGAGACCGTATTGTTCTAGTAGTTCGTCGGCTCAGCTGGGAGGTAACATGACACAATATTGTTGTCGGTGCTGGAATACCATGTGAGGCACCAGTGAAGCCCTCGGCCTCAATAGCCATTAAAGCCGAATGCTTGAAATGGCCCCTGTCCGTTGGCCTCTGAGTGAACTGACCCCCTGGGACTTGACTGCCACAAACTCCCACCGCTTATCTCACATTTTAAGAAAGTCACAGAAGAACTGAGCGACATAATGACCTGAAATGTGGAGTTTTTGAACAATCTCATACTTAAAGAGTGTCTTTGATGCAAGTAAATAGGCATAATCATTTCATTAAACTAGTGTGCTGTGGAGGTGTGTCTGGTCTTTTAAACAGAGCATCTATTATTGTGCACATACAGGATCACTTTCTTCTTGCAACACCGCTCTCAAGACTCACAACAAGCTCACATTGGAAGTGCCGGAGGTCGTTCGGTACCACTCGGCCTCAGCTTATATTATCCTTGATCAATGCTGCCAATTGCCCCACCCATGTCAACACCCCAGGCCCAGTCACCTACTCACTCCGGATCTTGCCTTCAATTCCTGTATTTATGGAACAGAGGAGTACCTGAGCTCCAGCTGAGAAAGACAGAGGCGAGTGTTAACTGCCTGCTAGAACTTTATGGAAAGAAATGCAACCACTGTTCCTTACATGTTGGTGACGCTTGTGACGGGTTATTCTCTTCTCAAAGGCTTCCACTGTGTTAAAACTCCATTACAATGAACGCGGACATACAAAACTACACATTTAATATCAGTTTCTGTGTGTTTTAAAGCAATAGTATATGGCATTTGAAGGAAGATATAAAACATGTGTCCCCTTAGAAAGGAAATAAAATACATGTTTTCACTTATTTACATGTATGTTGTGTGGGTTTTATGCACATATTCTTGTATTTTTCATTCATTGTTTTTCTTATTTACTTGTATTCTCTTAATATAATGTGTTGTATATTGTAGCATTATTTACATCATACTTAGTCCTTCATTTCTATTTACAAAATCCTTTATTTCTTTCTTTGTGCTTGTATAAGAGTAACATACCAAGGGATCAATACATTATTCTTTATTCTGACCTCACTTGGTCTTGTATGACTAGTAGTTCATAGTGACTAAAGTTAGCTAAAGATGGTGAATAGGTTAGCTAACTTTAGATATTACTAAGTCTGTTTAGCGACTTCATGACGCTTTTTTACTTGCATGTTTTGGCATTTAACTGATACACATGTTAATGGTTTCATTGCCACAAAAGAGTGATCAAAACCAGACATAAAGACACCATGCTGGAGACACGCTTATTGTTTCCTTCCCTTTGGGTCCCATTTCATTTACCCTTTGTCGTTTTTTACTGTTGACGTCTTCAAGGCAGCTGAATTCTGCGAAACATGTCGACAAGCGTGAATGACATGGACGCATCGTTGGAGGTTGTTGTAAATTGGCTTAAAAAAATAACAAATCCAATATGCATATTTCTTTGACCATTGTGAGAACTGCTCCTTGCTGCCACGGGGACTGTAAAGTACTAATTTAGTCTGATTATCGTGTAGTTTTATTCTGAAGGAACACAACACGGGTTTTCTCTGTTTTGATACTGGAGGTTTCAAATATTAAACATAGTGGCTTTATACACGATGAAGGATTTTTTGTTTTTACAGTGTCCTTTGAGTCAGAAATATTGCCAATAAAAAAAAGGTAAATTTCCATCATGGCCACTTAAAAATAGTCTGAACCCTCTCATCATCCCATGGACAAAATCTCTTATTAATGGTTCCAGTCATACTGCAGAGATGCCAACAAACTCAGCAGGAAGCAACTGTTTTCCAGCAGTTCACAAAACTGTAGGACCAAAAAACAGCACGTTACAGCAGTTGCAATCTTTTATGACACACGTGATACAATGTAGGAAAACAACTGGGATTCAAACCTTCACCTACAACATGGCCTCTGTGGACCAAGGTCTCTTCCAATATACTATCTCGGTGTTTATGTTCACACTCAGGACCCATTTATTTGGTACCGCAGAGCATGACTCCCACCTTACCATCCATTCTTTCCCCTTCATTTCCCTCTCTGCTGCCTGTAGGACTCTTTCCCACACATCCAGGCTGTATGAATTAATCTGACTAAATGGGACATAAAGAGTTCACCCTGAACACTGTGCTCCAACTATACTCTAGTGTTGCAAGCTCTGACATCTCACATGTTAATCTGATCAACAAGATGGCAACGCACCAAACTGCCCCTGCCTGCTCACAGAGCAGCTCCACCATGGAGGGATGACGTCAGGCTGCAAAAGGCTCTGATCTTCAGTTTAAATGCCGCATGGTTGGCTGAAATGCTCAAGAGCGCCTCTCTCAGCGAAAACCACTGCCTCAAAAGCGTATAGCTTAGGCCCGGCCATGGGAAGTCTTTATTAACTTGTGAGAGAAACACGCACACAGCACTCCTTTTTAGGACAATGGATGTTTGGATGATTTGCAGGTTGAGGCCATTTCATTCAAGGGGCGAAACGCCAGGGAATCTTGGTTTAAATGGAAAAAAGCTTTTTAGTTAAGTGATGAATGGATTCAGCCTGTGAAAGGTTGGGGTTATGCGTGTCCTGAGACACACAGGGACAACTTGAAATGTAAAGTATTTACAGTAATGTCTGCAGCATATGGCAGACACACACTTAGACAGCTCATCTCAGCTTGCCCTTGAAAAAAGTCAAGAAGTGAGACAATTGCTAAACTTTTGAGAGGGTTATCTCTCTGCCAGATTGACTACAGGTCAAACTACAGCAGCTGCTCAGCTCAGAATAGTATAGCAGATGTTGAGAAGCCGAGAATGACAAACTGCGTAGGAGTAGGAAGGAGTGTCGATCAGTTGTTTAAGTTAAACCATTTTAGAGCCGTCGGGTATGAACAGCTTCATTCTGTCTTAATCTTTCTGGTGGCTAATGACAGAAAGTGTGTATCAGCTTTGACACCAGAATTTCCTACAATTACAAAACTGCAATCTCTATTCTTAAACCAGAACAGATTGCACATCTGTTCATAAATCCCATGACTCCTACTCATATTTAAGTTATTTGGATCTTGATTTGGGATGAACTCACTCAAATCACAACAATCGTTCTTTACATGCTGATAAAATCCCCAAAGGAGCAGCTCCTCAGACGTGATGTTTTTTTTCTCCAAAGATTTGAATAACTTCCTCCGGGGACAGGGTCAGGGACCTCAGTGAGAACCTGGTGATTTCCTTTTACTGTTATGCTCTTTATGTGCTTATCCTGTTTTCTTTAAGTGTGCCTCGATTGTTCAGTTCCTGCGCCCACCCCTGTGCCCACATAGCCTTGTCATTTCAAAGGAGGTGCCTCTTGTCATTTTTTGGGGTTTTCTTTTGTCAATTTGTGTGTATTTTTGTCATGTTTCTGGTCTTATTTTGGAATGATGTGATTTATTTTGGACATTTGAGGGCAGCGGCACAAGCTGTAAACCCATGACCGACACATTATCACCTAGTAAAGGTTATATTGTATTAGAAAATAATTGCCTATTTACACATTAGGCAGACCATTCATGCGGAGTGGTGTTTCTGGCCATCTGGTGAATGTAAATCCACTATTAACCCTCCTATAAGCTCTATTTTTGTCTTTGGAGATAACTATCTGTCTGTTTACCTGCTAAATGCTCCTGTCTGCTGTTTGGTGATGGGCATCTGGCGGACAGTCAGTTAATCAGCGTTTTCACTGAACACAGCTGCATGCTGCTGCTGAAAACAGCATTGATGAGACCAGTGAGAGTGAGTTGTGGGTTGTAGACATGTTAGCAAACAGTTGCTTATTTACAGGCCCAGCATTTAAAAAGCTGCATTATCATGTAGCCCACTTCTGATGAATGTTAGCTCCAATATTTTAGCTGTGTTTTTGGTTGCTATCGACGCATGAGGGAACTACGTGGCTCTTTAGCTGCTCAAGGCTCAATGTTCTTCACCAGCTCGTCACAAACTGAGTCCGTCTGTCGTTTAGTGCAGAGGAGGTCGTGTACAGTGGTACATCAGGGCTTTTTAGCTGAACCACTTTGATCCATTTTTTTTATATAAAAATACCGTGCATTGTTAAGCAAGATGTCTTGTCTGAAACAATGACATGAATCAGTAAAACTAACCATGTTCTGAATTACCCGTGTGCTGGAGGAAAGTTTACAAGTCAACAAAATATGCACTTGGGTTTGAATACCTTCAGCCTGTCCAAAACCAAATGATTCTGAGTAATCTGAAAAGGCCAGCCTACCAGTCATACCAATTGCATGCAGTATGCCTTTGAAAACGGTTCCCATTCAACATGAGCCATGTTTACTCCAACCAATGGAAAATAATTTGGCCCTTGAGATGTTAGCAGTAGGCAATGCTTCTCAGTAGTCTGTCCAGCTTCAGGAACCAACCGGATAAATCAAACTCTGCAGCTCCACAACCTGTTGTGCATCAAAACACACTTTTCCCAGAAAACTGACTGACAAGCTTTACAAAAGAGAGCACCACAGTGTTCAGAGCTCTTGTTGACTTGTTTGTACTAGGCGCACACTGCGTCTAGTACAAACGCAAATATCAGCAGTAGCTCATGGGGATGAGTGGTTGTTCACAAGGTACCCGGTTCAATCCCCGCTCTCCCCATAGTTGCACGGATGAGCAAGACACTGAACCCCCAGTTGCTCCCCGGGCGCTTCACTGCAGCCCACCGCTCCTTAATAACTGAGGATGGGTCAAATACAGAGAAGAATTTCCCCACAGGGATAAATAAAAGTGTACATTTCTTTTCTTTTCTTTCTTAAAACGCAAATATGTTATTGTTCCTGTTACTCCAGGGATAATGTTATTAAGCTAATTTTGTGAGAAATGAAAACAACTAGATGTATTAACAAGGCTGTGCACTCATTGTAATCAGGAGTAAATAGACTAATAAGTAAACAGTGGGTTAACAAAGAAAACCCCTTCTGACTGATATTGCATTGGTCACTGTGGCACACGGACAGGACAGAAACAAATCCACATCCTTTACCTTCACCACCCAAAAACAGCACAGAGGGGAAAAAGAAGAAAATAAATAACTGGTCAGCTGTACATTTTCAAAAACAGAACACTGAATCTGGAGTTTTGGGCTCCTCTTTGAATGAAAACATAAATCAACCAAAACCTAATCTTTAGCAAGACTGAGTGCTGCTTGATACGGAGGTGTGTAATGTCTCCCATGAGCAAACACGCATTTCCCCTTTGGGCTTTAAACAGAGGAGCACCATCACTTAACTGACAGGAAACATACACCATCTGTACGGTCATGCACGAGGCTGCATCGCGACTACACACCAATAAATACCATGTTGCTCTTAACCCAACACAATGCTCTCTAGAATCCTTGTGTCACACAACAGCTGTTCCCATGAAACACACAAACAAAAACATGAAGTTCTCTGCTTCATACTTTCAGTAAAATGACTCCCTGCAATAAAGATCCCAAGGGTGCAGATAAGGTGATACACATCTCTTACGCCTTGGAGAATCCAAGTGTATTGAATTTATTGCTTTTTAGAACAACGGTCACGTAAACACAAATTACAGGAAACTTTTATGGTCTTGCATGCATCATGAAGAAGGCATTCAACATTTGACCCTTGGACAGTTAAAACCACAGCTGGCATTTATAAAGGAGGAGAGAAAGGTGCCTCACATCGCTTTTGGAAATTGGCAGATGGAGGAGGTTTACAGCTCAAACAAACCAAATTCATCAGCGTGTTATTTTTTTTTACTACATTCCATCACCAACAACTTGATTTAACACCAATGCTAACTATAGCTGCATTTGTTTCATATCTGGATTTGAGCCAGCCGCCTATAAATACACAGATGTGTTCCCTCATGGTACAGTTGCTCCTCACTCCCACATTGTGCGGTTCTCAACATCATTATTTGTTTCTGTGCTATTTTCAGTATCTTACTACGTCTCATTTGAGAGCATTACAAGTCATTTCCCTCTTGAAATGACCCCGAAGCCGAGATCTGGAAATTCAGCAGAAACAGGGGCAGAACTGATTGGGAATTAGTCAAACAGGTTCTGCGTTATAACCTCTTCATTCCCCAAATTCTCGACCCGTCATGTCTAGCTACCTTTGACCCCTCGCAGATCTCCATTGTAACCTGACTGACGGGTTTGGAGTCACCACAAGGACAAATGCACGGCTCTTCTAAGAAGCAAAACGAACTTAGTGCTGAGGGGGGAAAAAATGAAGAATCCAGATGAGATCCTTTTAAGGAAGCAGATGTGAGTCTTGAGATCTGGGCATCAAATAGGTAGCAACAAGGTGGCTTTAGTCACCACTTAAGTTGGTATTATGTTTTAGGCAATAACACTTAAACTAATAACAAGAAGAAGAAGAAGAAGAAGAAGAAGAAGAAGAAGAAGAAGAAGAAGAAGAAGAAGAAGAAGAAGAAGAAGAAGAAGAAGAAGAAGAAGAAGAAGAAGAAGAAGAAGAAGAAGAAGAAGAAGAAGAAGAAGAAGAAGAAGAAGAAGAAGAAGAAGAAGAAGAAGAAGAAGAAGAAGAAGAAGGCTTCAACTGAGATAATAGCTGTGTCCAAATAACTCCCATGTTCACAGAAATAAAATTGCACAGGGCAAATATAATGCACCAGGTAGCACGTAAGGAGTTTGTTATTGGGTTTTAATCATCTAACTAAACTGTTATTGCTGTTTAGAACAACAACAAGCATCTGAAGACTTCCTCTCTTTGAGAGATTAACTCCCCTCAACATCCCGATCAACGTTATCTGTGCATAAACAGGAAGTTCGTTATCGGCACAATTAATTGGAGAAGAGCATTTTCCAAAAGAACGCTCACAGTTGCTGATTTTTGCCTCGTTTCGTGACTATTTAAACAAGCCAGCACTTTAATTGAATGCGTTTGTTGAAATTTGCTTTTTGAAGCGCTGATAGATTAGATACCAGCAAGGAGGAGCAGCTCAACATGTGCGTTTTTTTTAAAATGGAGTTCAAAAGTTGTGTGTGTCCTTTCATCCTGGTGATAGAGGAGGTCTCCAGATGCTTCCTGCAGCCAATTGCGTCACTGTGCACCAAATCTGGGTCACTTTTACTTCACTGTTTTGGTTGGAGCCATTGTGTTCAGACAAAGCCCAGATAAAACTGCAGCACGGCAACACTAATTTGTCATCCACCTGAGGAAGGTAGGTTACAGTTTTCCCTGGCAATACACAATTGTCTTGTGTGTATATTTGTTCCGCTTCCTTTGTGGCGGATCTCGCCTGTTTACACAGGAAGCAGAATTGGATGTGGCCACGATATCAGGAATATACACTAATATTAACAAATGGGTCAAGTAGTGGGAAATGATAACGGGGTCGCCGCCGGGTTGCTAAGGAAGCGCTGTGACGATGCCAAGCGATGAAGTAATCACGGCCTTTCATCCAATCCTGGTGTGGTGACCAGGCCCCATCACACTTATCGTGCACCCACTGAACACCCGTACACACATACGTGTTTCTCTGCAGCGGAAGTGGGGATCATGGCAAGAGAAAGTCTTTCATTGTGGTCAGCCTTGGCCACCCATTATGCTGTTGTGCGGTGGCCTCGCAGTACCGCGGCCAAAAGACTGCGGAAACATTTTGCCCAGCATGCTTAGCTGCCAAGAGCAACACATCATCAAGTCTGCCCAGCCTTTAGTCAGTCTTGATATGAGTAACAACGATGCCTTAACTGTAGCAACAACACAGGGCATGTCTAATGAGCAGCCAAGGCAAAACAAAATACCTCGCTTACATCTCCAATACACACAAATGAGAGGAACTTGTTCAATTTGCCTAAAGTCTGTTGGCTGTACACTCCCAAAACAAGCCTGGAGAAGAACTGTTCAACGTTCACTCTGACACGACCATGTGACCAAAGTATTACCATGCACTAAAATGAACCTGAATATCTCTTCTTTAGTATCCAGTACATAATATTAACACTAATACTTGCAGACTAAGCATTCAGCTCAACTTATTCATATGACAGTGCATATGTCATTTTCCACTTGATTTATTATCGCAGTGCACTGATCGTATATTTTACCCTTTTTTTCTTCTTCATTATAGTCTTTATAAATAGACTTGCTGCCATGTGTAATAGAAGACAGCTGGATATGATTACCGTCCTGCTATATACTTTCATTGTATCAGCTCTCTTGGCCTGAGGTAAATGAAACCGGGGGACCGGCATCAAGGGAATTGCACGTTTCTGTTGAACTGTAAAGAGGCAAACAAAGCAGGCAGTGTGGCAGCGGCTCCGCTCTGGGCCAGACAGTGTTGAGGGACTTTGTCTTACTGGAGATTTTTTAGGATGAAGCGACAGGAACTCCTGCTTTGCTTCACTCTCCAGGGTGTCCCGTTTGCCTATGCAGAGCAGACTTAGGTCAAACAGTAAGCGTAAATGTTTTTTCACATTTGTTTTGACGTTTTTGGCGGGAACCGATTAGTGGATTTCACTGCATAATGTAGTTAAAATACTGTCAGGAAAGTGTAGGAAACTGTCTGTCAGTTACTTTTTGTGGAACCCAAATTTAAGTCTTGAAAACTACACTTCCTGTGCGGCACTATATCCAAGACGGTAAAGAAACTAGAACACATGTCACTTGTTGTGAAGCATGAAATTCTTTTTTTCCTCCATATTTCTCCAAAATTTAAGTTGATACATTTAAATCTCGTCTTTTGACAGACCAACAGTCCAAAACCTAAAGACACTATCGAAAAAGACTAAGAAAATATTTGGCCATTTTTATTTTAAAAACTACTAGATCCAAATCTTTGCAGATTAACCACATCAATGAATTGATAAATCCTTTTAGTTTAACTATTTTGACTTTTTTTATTTCACAAGTCAGTCATGTCAGTCATACAGGCAGCTTGTTCACTCCATACAAGTAGAGCTAACTATACATAAATTAACCTGATAAGACACAACAGAATACAATCATTGACAAATTATGTAGCTTGTAAAGCTGCAGTATAGTATGTTTGTTGTCTTCTTGGCTTTGTTTTCTAACAAGATATTGCATGTCAACAATGGATCTGTCCATTACATTTAGCCAAATGAGATATGAATGAGGCACTGTATGATGCTAACAAGCAGACACACAGGCGGGTTAAAACATTAGCTCCTTTTAATTGCATTTGCAGAGGTAATAATTCTGACAAGCTGGTTCATTCTGTAACTTCATAAACCTCATCCATCCGCTCATCTACCCAGTCTGATAATCTCCTGCATTGTATGGTTCAAATCCAACATGTATCTAGTTTTTCCATTCAGTCATAGGAGACTTGAGGGCCTTACTGCATTTAGCTTTGACAGATAGATGTTCATCCTGCAGTTGCTTCACTAACAGCAGCAGCCAACAGAATACAGTTTGGTGGTCCTTTAAATACTCTGGTGGTGCCGAGCAATTGTATTGCGGACATGAGATATAGGGCACATGCTCGGTGGGATGTAGGCCAGAGGAAAGAGGAGGGGAAAGTAAGCAGGATACTTTACAAGCTAAATTAAACAGACAACTGTCACAGCCTGGGCTTTAAATGCCTTTTTTAGCTCCTCCTTGGAGACTGCGATGCTTCCACAGAGCTACACAACACCATTCATGAGCACAATTGGAAATGGCTCTTGGCATGATTTCAAGGCTCACACGCACAGCGCTGTGATGGGACTGCTGGACTTAAAACATGTGCATGACGATAGGTAAACAGCCAAAGACGTAAACGTGCCATGAGATGTATAGCTCGGAGAAGAAGTACAGGACATCTAGCAAAGACACAGTTAAATGAGTTTGTAAGACAAGCAATAAACCAGAGCCAAGTGAGCAATAACAGCCTCCGACCAAATAGTACTTGACACTATGAATACTGAATGCTTTACAGTTTATAGTAAGACGTATGTCACAATGTAATGTTCACATTGCACCAGGAGCCTTTTAAATCTAAAGACACTGGTGTCCTTCAGACAACATATACATACATAAACAAAGTGCAAAACATGATCTGAACTTTTATTTTAACATTATGTCAGCCATCCTGGCAGCGTGGTTCTGTGGATGGCCATATCAATGTCCAGCATTCCAGGCCTGACTGAAATATATTAAACACATTTTGGATGAATTGTCTTTAAATTGTATACACACATTTATGGTTCCCATATGACGTATTCCTAATGATTTGTTTTGGTTCAGAGGAAAACGTCTCTGCGACTATTGGCTGGACTGCCATGATATATGGAGTTGCCATTCATGTCTACATCAGGATGAGTTGTATATCAACTTTGGTGATCCTTTAACCTTTTAATGGTTTAGTTTATGAAAATATCTGCAAAACTAATGCCATTCCCATTTGCCTCAGCTGTATGTCGTGTTTAGTGCGAGGCTGCAGACTCTGAAGAGTAAAATGTCTTCCCTGGTGACTCTTCAAGTTGCCATTTCTCCAACTACTATAGAGTGCTCCATTTCCTACTCAACCTACATAATATTATTAGTACACAGTAATGCATGTCATTATATGCATATAAAAAGTCAGGTAAAAAGAAGTTACCTCTTTCATTAAAATGTGAACTGCTCCAGTTTTCTGTCCTTTAATTGCTGAGGGGTCAAAGTGAAGCTCTTTCACCAAGACTTGAGACATGACCATCCTCCAGAAGGGAAACATGCCAACTGTAGAACATGACTAACTGAAGCGCATTAAACTGAAGAATTCCCGCACAATCGAGGGCTCTCTTGTTAAAATCATTCATCAGTCATCACTGCAAGGAACTGTTTTGAGGTTGTGAGGTACAACTGAAGGAAAAAGAGTTTATTTAGCTAAAAATAACCAAACAAAGACCATCTGGAGGGCTGGTGTGCTGTTAGCCCATGCCAATGAAAACATGTTCAAAATGATCAACTAGAAGAGATAATTTTTGGAGGAATTACTGAACTATTAGCTTCTGTACGCTGTGCTCTATGAACAACTCAAACTATGAACTTGTGTTCTCAAAACGACATGAAATAATGAGCGGTCGGTCAAGAACTTGTACTTTCAGATGGTGAAAATTGAGTGTGTCTGTTCCAGTCCTAATGCCACATATACAGAAGAGGAATCAGAACAAATCCAACAGTTCCTTATAAATATCAGCTGTTACCTGAGGTCCATTTAAAGTGTTTATATAATACATAAAGTCAACAAATGGGGTCTACAGATAGTCAGCGTATTTACTAACGTGGCTAAGAGTGGCTCAGAATAGCTCATGGCCCACTTCCACCGGCCCTCATGCATCGGGGCTTGAGCAACCAACTCTGACATGAGGGTTTTCCATCAGCAGCGCCAGCACGCAGCTCCTGTTGACACAACAGCAGCCCAGCACCATGCTGTGTTTTAGATGAGGAAAGGGTGGGACGGGGGTGCACAACCCACCCTTGAGGATGCAGTCGGGGAACCAGCTGGTTACCATTAGCATACCTCTTCTGGGGAATGGGAGGACTGGCTCATGTGGGCAGACACATGAGGAAGATAAATGATGCGATTGGGCAAGCAGACTTTACTCATCTAAGAGCGGAGCCAGATCACCTCTGATTATGGTGATTCTTTAGCTTCTCTCTGCAGTAAAAACACATACTTTATCATGATGAGGACTCATGGCAGACGGTTCTCTTGCTAGGTCGTAATCGTTGCCCCCTTTCATACATGTCTAAGGACATTCAGCCTGTAAACAGTTTGGCGAAGTGATAATTTGGGCACCACGCCCTTAGCGTCCTGTGTGGTGTTTCATAGCTTATGGTAACTCTGGGAATCTCACCTCTGCTTTTAGCTGCTGAGCAGGTGGAGTTTGTGGATGCATATCTAGAAAAAATTACAATCCGCACAGCTAGAGTAGCAACCATGCTGCACTTCACACCTCAGTCAAGCCAATCCAAATACTCCTACAGACGAAAGGTGTAATGTTGTATGGCTCATCTGTCAGCGGAAATATGTGTGAAAGGAATAGTTAGACAATTCTTATATCCTTTAATAAGCTGGAGCCAGGAGATAGTAAACTTAGCTTAGCATAAATGCTGGAAAACAATCCTCCTATCAGCACCTTTAAAGGCCACTAATAAACGTATTATATATTGTTTGCTTCAATCTTACAGAAACTGTTTGATCCAGCAACATTAGGGCCGATAGCTGCAAAATACCGTTCGCCCCTCATGTAACATCTGGCCTGATGGATGGCACTTAAAGTATAAGTATGTCTATCTCAAAGCCAGAGAGATGCTACAGATACGTGGCAGCTACGAGCTTCGGCTGAGTGATCATTTACTCGCCCACCCACACACCCAAAGAAGTGTTGAAATGTCCGATTTACTTGGGGAAGCAACACCCTACTTACCCTACTTGTAATGCTCTGTGTGTTGAAACTTAGATGGAGAGAAGTGAAAATTGAAATGTTAGATTCTTCTATCCGGGTTTACTGAAGAGCCTAAATGAGCACATGGCAGACGTCACTGCATAAACCGTGATAACTGTGATGTGCATGTTGTGATGAATAATGTGAGCTTAATGCTGCATCTGCTCTGTGTGATAAACTCTCATTACAGTCCGAAGGGGTTGAAGGAAGAGAGTAATGACAGCCCCCCTCAGTCGGCAGCTTAGCCTCCCACGGTGAAAGCGCTTGGAGAGCCCACTTAAGAATGCAAGTGAAATGTACAGGCCTGCAGTGGGCCTCCACATTAGAGGAGGTGAAACATGGATGGTGCCCTCAGGACGAGGAGCCTCTCTGAGGCTACACGGGTAAATCACAGAGGAACACAATAGAGGGACTATGCGATGACAAAGGAGACTCTGTTTCCTGTTTCTGTCAGTTTCTGCAGATGCACACTTGAGCAGCATGGTTTCCCGGACCATCAAGAGCCTGCCTGTTACCTTTAACCTGACCCAGCAGGGTGACACAAAGAGCTGGCCGGCAGATGCCTGCTGATCCGCAGCCGCTGATCCTACACCACTCTGAGATAATGTGATGGACCTTACAGAATCTTGACATCTTAATTTTCCTCTTGTTCGGATCTGTCTAAACACTTTAACTGGAAACATACAGACGTTAATGCTCTGACCAAAAAGCCGCAAAAATCAGATAAGAAAGAAAAACAGACCACATGAGCAAATAACTCATAACACACATCAACATTGCAGGGTTAGCATGCCCACGGTTGTGTGAACGCAGCGGAGAGTTGGGCTGAGGACATGAGCCACACAAACACAGCCAGCGCTAAGACCAGACAATCCAACCTTACCTTAACGTAGGCAGTGTAGCGCTGGCACTCCTCTCTGTTGAAGTCCAAGCTGATCTGCTGGCTTATCTGGCTGATCTGAGAACCGCTTTGAGTGAAATAGACCCGGGAAGGCTGGCTCTTCTGTCGCTTATCCACGTCAGCTGTCAGGTTGTACAGCAACTCTGTGAAGAGGCGGCAGCACTGTGACACAACACATCAACTGACAGCGATGGTTCTTTGAGCAAAAAAGATCTTGAGAAACACGTCAAATATGCAGGGTTTGGCTTTCTGGTAACTGCCATCAAAACAGGGGGAGAAATAAATGATCACTCATTGCATTAACAGAGAGAAGATGGAAACATGTTTGATATTTCTTGGTCAAATCATCTGATATTACGTTAAGTTAACAATAACCTTTTGTGCCATGGTGTGTAATGAAAACAGAGCTATTTTCAGTAGATTTGCCTCCAGGTTTGCTACTATGATGAAAACTGAATGAAAAGCAATGGCTAGGAACAATGAATTTCAATTTCATCTTGAGACTAGACAGATAATTTATCATTCATCCACAATCCGGTAACCGATTTATTCATGTTAGCTAAAACTGCATTTACATAAAAAAAGAGATTTATGTGCCAATATTTAACAGATAACAACTATTAACAAAAACAGGATGCCATTTTTCCAGCTGGTGGGGCCGAACCAGCATTACTGTGAAAGAAAACATTCAACACCAACATTTCTGCTGGTTCCAGCCCGGGTCCTAGTGACAATGAGACACACAACAACTTAAAGTCTTGAAGTTTTTGAATTGAGAAATCATAACCCTGACATTTCCGAAAAGACCATATATGGGCCATTTAAAATCCATTCCTCTGAATGAATCAGCCTCAGTCTGGATAATTGCTTTAAGAGGGTGTCACTCTGGTAAAACACTGAGAGTAGGGTGGCAAACACACCCTCGTCGGACCAAAGCCTACTGTTTACTCCATCCAACAGAGGAACGCCATGAGCTCACTCTAGAGGAGGCAAGGGAAGGTTTCATTAAGGGACTCACCAAACACAGAGTGCTACACTTTCCATGACGTTTGCCAGACGGCTAAACAGAGAGGCCTTTTTCCTGCAGGACGCAGTTATTATTTAACGTCAGGGCTCCTGCTCCCCTGGGGGTTTGTGAATGGCCACACCCAAACCCTGGAACAGGACTACACCTCAGCACTCGACAGGCACCGCACCCAATAGCCCGTTAAGAAAGGATGAGGGGTGGACCATTGGCCAAACTGACAGGTCAAAGGCCAACCACACCGACTGTCTCCAAGCATGGGCAGAATTACTCAGCATGAGCATGTTTACACATTTTCCAAATTTAAATGACCACCATAAGTTCAAGGAGTAGGAATTGCACTTCCTCACAACACTAACATATAGTGACTCAAATATACTCTTTATGATCAACACCAGTGAGTGACACATGACTACTGAGAATTATGGCTTTTGTAGATTCATTAAAAAAATGAAGTAATAAGAAAATGTTCCAGTATATTTAACTATTCTTTTAAGCTACAAAAACTAAACTACGATTCCAGTATTCTGTAACTCTGTGGTAGATGAACTTTGTTTGAATTTCATAGCTATTAGCTACTTAGCTTGCTTACTCGGCAATGTAGAAATCTTTTTGTTCCAGTGGGGACTGCGTAAGTAATACACAGTCATGGGTAGTTCAGTGTCCTTTTCATTGTGGACTGACAACTTTTTTTTAGGTTTCTCTTGTCAGGATTTGTCCTCACCTATCTGTCCAGGCAGCTGTCTTCCCCTGAAGCGCATGCAGACGGTGACATTGAAGCAGTTTATGTTCTGGAGGCCCTCGTGGCACTGCGGCACAGAGATGTTGATGGAGACGGGCAGGAAGATGGAGATATCCACCGTAATGACAGGCCGAGTTCTACCACCACATTGACCGACACAAGAACACAGTGTGGGAAAGGCTGGACGTTAATACCACTCAGAAGGAGAATGGAATAGTGCAGTGTCACGGAACTCACCTCAGCATGACCACACTATCTGACATGAAAGCCCCAATAGTGACATCTGGAACACAAACATAAACATGGTTGACTTGGAAAGCCATAAAGAGGTTATTTGCAACATCTGCTGACAGCACTCATCCCACCTGCAAATCCCAAACAATGCAAAGAGGTCTTTAACTGTCATGCTGGCTAAGTCTGGACGTCAGCTGTGGAATAATGCCTCTATCATGAGTCAGTGCACTGCTTTGCATAATCAGCACGAGAGTCAAAAACCAGGGCTAAAAAAAACAAACATTTCATAATGTCATCCTTTCCTACTTGATGTGTTCATCTTCCTAATGTGGTTAAGCCTTTATCTATTCTTACCTGCGTATCCATTGCCATCCATGTCTACATTGCCAGAGATTGACTGGCCAAACATCTGCAGACCGGGGTTTACACTGCGCCCAGACAGTTTCTGTAACAGATGATACCAGCTCTCAAGTCATGTGTTACATGTGAGCCAACATGGAAAAAAGAGAACGTTGCAGGATTTTTTTTTTTTTTTTTTGCTCTGTGTTTTTTTTTTCCAGCTGATTGCCAGACTGCAACTCATCCTTTTTACCCAAGTTTTTGCAAACAAGATACATTGTGTTAATTAGTGAGCTCTGGGGATGCTGTCAGGTGGATTAATTTAGCTTTGGCCAGAAGCTGTTTGCCTCAGTCTTTATGTTAGCTTAGCATAAAGCTCAGCTGGAAAAAACGGTGATTTATAAAAAGTAAATACTTTGTAGACACTCGAAAAAAAGAAGCTAAAGAAGGACTCCTGAGGCAACATCACCACCTGCAACTTTATCAGTTATTTGGACAGCTCGATACACAAGGTGAACGCATGGGTTTCATCAAAATGTAACATGTGCAGGTGAACCTAGAGTGGAACTACTACAACTAGAGATGAAGGGAACGAGAATCACAATGTAATCCTTCGCTTAGTTCTAAAATAAATCTCCAAGATATTGGTGTGTTGTGTGACACGAGGAGGAGTTCTTACCATTGAGTATTTGCTGATGATTCCTTTGGCGTCCCCATGGTAGATATAAACGGCTCCTCCATAGTCATCCTCTTTCGGGGCTCCTATGGCTACATCTTAAGAGATAAATATAGGACAAAAGTGTTTATGTTTATGTAAATGACTGTGTGTGTGTGTGTGTGTGTGTGTGTGTGTGTGTGTGTGTGTGTGTGTGAGAGCTTTCATTAACCCTGGGAAACAAGCTGTTACAGTAAGAGTCTTAATAGACCATTACGTGTTGTGAGTGGCCATAAAGACTTGTGTGACCACTGAGAGAGTGGAAACAAGGCTATAAAGTGCTGGCAAGAGCACTGAAACAATGTCTCCTTATCCCATTTGCACAGAAACTCCATATATAAACGTTCTTTTTATAAACACAAACACCTCCAGGACATGTGGTGCAGCATACCAAAGGAGAAATGCTAAACGAATGGCACGAATGGCACACTTTTTTTGTAAATATCACACAAATATTAACTCATTATGTTAGAGATAGAATTAAATTAGAGTTTTTTTTTGTTTGTTTTTTGTAGAACCAAATGTGTATTCTGATTTCCTTTTTAAAATTAAATAGTAGCAGTTTGGTTGTAAATAATAGATTGTCAGTCGGTCGAGTAAGTCTGGTTCTTTCGTCACTCCAACAGCGAAGACTTACAGGATGAGTTATGCATCCCAGCTGCCATCTTTCCCTGCACGCGCACACGCACACGCGCACACGCACACGCGCACACGCACACACACACACACTTTGTGCCAGGCTGCAAGCCTCGAGGCGTATCTTGCACAGAGATGAATCCAGTCAGCAGCTCCGGCCTCGAGTGTGAGATGAACGCCAATTTGAGCCCTCAAAGCCGAGCCAATGCGAGTGCCAGGAAAACAGACAGTGTAAATGTATGTCTGTGTTTGGATAATTTGGTTTGCATCTGGATGACATTGAGTGGGCAATATTTTCTAAAGAGCCCCCTCGCCGCAGGGTAATAAAAACAAAATGTCTGAGAAAATGACGGGTTTTGTTGCACCTACTGAGACTCTCAGCCAACGATTGCTTGTGGGCTGATGTCGGGAACATGAACTGTGTGACTTTATTACTTATGACAGAAGAAATAGTTTTATTTCATGACTAAAGCAAAATGTCACACTAATAGTAATAAATGCGATTGAAAAGTGTTTGCCATTGCGTGCATTTTAGATCATTGACTTCTTGTGGACCATTACAAGACCCCCACCTGGGTTATGACCGCTCACCAGTGGCTCCAGTGTTGCAAATGGTTTACATGCCCAGAGATAGTTAAGTGGATGAAGGACAATACCAGTCATTTTGAAATTAAAGACCTCCTTTTTGGTACATTTAAGGACATCTGAGACATTGTTTTGGTTTGCATTGCAGAAGCTGGTTCATAAGGACCATTTTGAAAAGACTCTTCTTTTAATGTATCACGATAAACAAAAACAATTGACCTTCAACAATAACAATATAACAAACGGATACTATGTCAAGCAGGTTTTACTGTGAGCTGCTGCAAGTTTCACATCATAGTGAACTAAACTAAAAACAAATTAAGAAGTTGTGGCATGGTTGTAAAAATGGTCGGGACAACTGTACAGCACAAGTGATTTATGTTTAATGGACTAAAACATGTGCGGTCCTAATATGTTAGTTGTTCCCAACCTTTTTTGTCTTGTAACCCCTTAACGGATACTAGTGCCTAATTGTGAGGTTTCAAATGCCTTTCAGATAAACTTCTCAGGTTATTTTATTTAATTACTATTTACATCTCTGATAGGTAAAAATAGCACGTAGATGGACACTGTTTTATAAAAGTGTCTTTATGAATGCATGCATGCAGTTTCTACAACTTAGTTATTACTGTACTGACCTTGATATCCATCATCATCTATGTCTCCAATTGCGGAAATGCATTCTCCAAAGTGTGCATTGAAAGCATTGTCACCACTCAAAACACCTTCTTCCTCCATCACCCCCTGAAAACAGAAGCAGGCCAGATAACAGTTGATGGTGCGCTGGCAGCAGAAAAAAGAAATGTCCAATATACAGCTGCAGTGAAATGTCTGCAGCTGTCCGATAAAAGACTTTGGCCACGACTGCAGCTAGTTGGCTTTTATCCAAAGCAATTTAACAACCACACAGTCAACTTCCTCTCAATAAGTCATGAATACAAAATGTACACACATACGTTCTAGTCTTGGTGGGTTCAATTATCTCGCAATGATCTACTGTTTTTTTCTTCTTCTCATTCCATGATAACATACATGCTCAGGAAGAAATCAAACATGAGCAAATCTAAAAATGTACACTACAGACAATAATACGAGGATAGAAATATCCGAGAGCACGGGACACACTGGAGTAAAATAAATCATCAAGTTCTGGTCTCATTTTCCTCGTGAACCACGGATCCCACTCACATTGCCCTTGCTGAGGTACACAGACACCTGGCCCTCATCCCGGAGCTGGCTGTGCATGGGTGCCCCCACCAGCAGGTCCGACAAGCCGTCCTGGTTCAGATCAACTGCACACAATGAGGAGCCAAAGTAAGAGCCCATCTGGAACCAAGCCGAGCCACAGAGCAATGGGTCAGATCACAGACACTTCTTCTTCAGTTCATACCATTGACATACGATTCACACTTTGACTGGATCCACCTCCCTTTTATATCTATACCCTGACATCCTTTTATTTACTCTGCATCGAAAGCATTAGCTACCTCCCTGGCTTTGCTTTCTGGCAAGCATGTTCCTTCTTTAAATCGCTGTTGCTCTCTAAACACTTCGGGCCAACATAAACAGTGTAGTTCTGACAACAAAGCAATCAGAGTAGCTGGTTGATCACAAGAATCTAAACGATCCCTGAGGCAGAGTAGGTTCAATCAAAATATGGTTGAATAGTAGAATAACCTCAATGCACAATATTTATTTTAATGATTAGAAACAGGACTGCCAGAGACCACTGGAAGAATACTGCATCCGAGCTCATACCATTCTCCCCGAGGCTTGAAAGCTCTTCACCAAAGACACACCGTCGATTTTGAAAATGTAAACCTGTGTGGGAGAAAATCAAATCAGTGTAGCAAGCAACACGAGACGACTTCAACTCAACAGCTGGAAATAAGGCAGAAGAAGAAGTCCCTACTTTTCCACTGCCGCTGTGCTGTGGCGCCCCTGCAGCGATGTCTATTACATTAGGAGAGGAGAAGTGTCCAGCAGTCACGGCATAGCCTGGAAACAGTGATCAGTTACACATTATTACTTGTGTATTTTGAACATTCAACACAATCATCCTCATTAGCAAGCTCTTACCAAGGTAGCTGTATCTGTGAGAGTCAACGTCTTCTTTGTTGGGGCTGTAGAAAGAGTCAGAAGTCAGGTTGTACACCTTGATCGTCCCAGTCCAGTAGTATGACCCCGGTGCGCCCATCACCACCAGCTCCTGGAAATGAAAATCACATTCATTGGGATTTACCCTCTTCTGCAGAGCGTCTGGTTAACCAGTGGCCACAGACTGGTTTGTGTTATCTGCTCTCAACCACACAGCCAGATGGCATGCCAGCAGAAGGGGCCTCCTTTGATGTGATGAGGAATGAGGAGTCCAGGCAAAATTGACAGCTGTAAAATGAGTTGTTCACAGCTCTTTTGTTGTGACGCTCAACAGATATTAAAGGGACCAGAGCACGACCATTAAGACCCCGGCTCTGTTTCAGCTGCCCTAAAAGTGGAGCCATTGCTCTCGGAGTCCTGATTTTGAAACCTGACAGTGTGCCGTCCGTCTCGGAGGATGTGTGTAGTCGCCTGACGACTCAAACAAACTTAACGGCACGGTAAGGACCTCACTCAGAGGTGAATGTCCCCTGTGCTGTGCTCTCAAACATCTGGGCGCCATGGTTCAGACAAGGATAAGGTTAACAGTTGGACGTCTTTTCTTTAAATTCCTGACATTCTCTAAAGTTGGGTTGTTCATATGATTTAACAGATCAACACTGACGTCGTCGGTCTGTGAAAAAAAAGAAGTGGTTTTGTTGAATTTCTTTTTGGTTTTCAAACAGTAGCTTTATTGTATAATCCAATTTTATACAATGTTCTTTTTGAAGCCACAAGGTTTCACTCAAGTGTTATTTAAAGCTTTCACATGATGCTGACAAAAAGAAACTTACACACACTCACACACACACAATAAATCAATATTGCATATAAGCGCTTTTTTCCAGCTTATATATTGTGTTTTTTTATCTGGGTTTACTCAATAATGAAACAAATTCCTAAAACATGATGTCGTACACTGCTTTAAGTGTTCATAACTGCCGTGAACAACCTTTTCAGAGGCTCTTGAAACACACAAGTCGAAGTAAGATTAGCAGGCAGATCATGTGAAATGATGTCAGTATCCGTGACAGGAAAACCATTTTGGTCGATTACACGTCAGAAAACAGCAAACACAGTTTCACACCGCTCAGGCTGAAGATATTCAGTTTGCAATGATATATTTACAATCAAGAAAGGCAACAAGTCCTCAAATTAACAAACCACAGAATGTTTGTTCAATTCTCAACGATTAATAAAAGTTTCAACCAATACTTTTCTGTTTTTTGCGGCTCTGGTAGAGTCCAACTAGAAAGCTGAAACAATGTTATTTAGGAAAGGTAAAAAGAAGAACTCAAATCACTTAAGACTTTCTTTAGACTCTTTCTCACCAATAAGAATGGTTTCACCCTGAGGGCACATCTGTGCTTCCAAGACACATTTGTAAGTCCCTTACAGTCCACTGGACTTAAGTGTATGTGCCAAATTGAGCGTTACTGTAATTCGAGACTTGAAACGGTCCTTTGCAGAACATGCAGCTCACGGACCACATCAGGAAATACTTACATTGCTAGCGTCGAGAAAACAAAAATGGCTAAACTGGTCAAATAAAAAATTGCAATGTATTCCTCATTTACAAATGTTTTCCTGTCAATATATTTGTTTTCCTCAAATGCATTTCAAGTTAAATATATTTGTCCTTTATCTCACCACCAGCTTCACCTTTCTAAGCGGCTTACAGAAAAAAAGGCATTTGTAAGATACAAAAATGTATTGTTCAACCAAGGATGATGTCATATGTTCTCATGCATCTATGCTATCGAGTAAAGGAAAATTGTATTTTCTTAAACATTTTATCTTGTGGAACCACAAGAGGTGCTGTAGTTTCCTATGGAAACATAAGCTAAGAGATATCAGCAGTTAGTCAGCAGAGTGCTGGCTGCTTTGATACAAATACTCATGTATATCTGACTGAAGAATATTCCACATCATTTGACATCTAAAACAACTTGCCTCTCAGTCATCTATATTTAATGTATCTGCTAACTATCAAAGTCAACGACGAAAATGAGAGACAGTTTAAGATAAATAATAGTTTCTATTAGCACTTAATATTAAAATGCAAAGAATGGCAATTGGTATTGCATGTGAAGACGTGCTCAGTTTACCAAACAGTGAACTGACTGATGAAATGCCACGATTGTGCAGATGACAGAGATTGGAAGACCACCAGCGACGAACAGAAAGAAGATGAACAAGAACCGTTACTGACCTCCGTAAAAACTCCCGCTATCCCGGCTTGGCACGAGCCGTGCTCTTCCCCATACTTCTGCTTATAGTCTGTAAGAAAAAAACAACCCACAAATTATTTCACTGTGTGCTTGAGCCAGCATTTGCTGGAGTTTTTCCTGCATTCCATATGGAGCTAGTCAAAGTCCCAGTCCTCTCCGCGAGGAGTCTGGGGCCAGAACACAGACGGGGAGAAGGGATGCAACCCCACATTCAATAAGAAGACCTCTTACTTGGAAGGTTACACAAATATTGAGCTTGGATATGTGCAAAATGCACTATCAATATGGTCCCATGTACAGTGTGTCTGGCTTCTCCACGACTGACACAGAAGGAAGTGAAATCCTGACCAGGGAGCACAATTGAGGTGTAAAACAGGCTTTGAAAAAGAGCTCTGAGTCACATATCAAAACATATGAAGATCACATTTGCATGAGTCAGCTTATACAGTACATTCATTTTTAAATGGAACTTGATTTTTAGTGTTGTAGACGGTGCGTAAAGAAAATAACCGTTAGCACAAATGGATTGGATTTACTACAATCATAACAAAATGTAATCTCTATCTTGCAAATAAATCTTTCCTTAAAAACACCTGGTTTCTAGAAAAGCCTAAATCTGTGCAGAATTACACCTTTCAGAAAATGGTTCTCTTTTACAAAAAGGTGCACAGGGATTACAAACTCTCCATCTCCACCTGACAAATGCTCATATATTCGGCTCAACAAATCCCACAATAGGAGAATCTGGCTCCTGTTGTGGAGACGGATCACACTTCAAGGCTTTGCTGCTACTAGACGTCTCTGCCAGAACACCAATCAGAGGTCAGAGGCAGATGGTGCTGGCTACAAAGAACACATGTCCATAAATTGTAACCACAGAAAAGGATAAACAGACCAATTTATAATTTCTTTTGTTATCCAGGTTTTAAAAAAATGTATGTGAGACGGAAGATTACACTTTAAATGTCCACACTGAGGCCATAACCTGGGTCTTTGCTTAATTTGAAGGAATTAGGAGGCGAAGGGGGTTGGGAGCCACTGGAGTAAGCCTTCATTCAGGAGCGCACTTTAACTTTCCCAGTGTCTGTGTCGGCCTAATGTGAGAGGCTGATATGGGTTTAAATGTGTGCCTGTACTGTACCTTCATAACAAGGGATGAGCGGCTTCGTCCTGCCCTGGAGAGTGGGAGGAATGATGGAGCAGTACCCGTGTGGAAGAATATGCTCTGAGTCGTAGTAGATGTTTTTCCAGCGGTGAGCACAGGCCTGCGAGAGAAAAGCAGCAACGGAGTGCAAACTCAGACACATGTTCATGCCGTAAACGTAAAAGACTTTCAGGCTGCATGCAGGCGTTCCTTCCACCACGCTGGTTATTGAAACCCCTTCCTCGTCGGGCTGGAGTCAGTTTGTCTCTGCGGCTGTCAAATGATCGTCAATAAGAGGGGGTAGTAAAGGTCATCCATAACTCTGACCATAACGATCTGCAGCAGCGTGAGATCTGGGTTTCGTAAGCATCATTTAACACGCAGCAAGAAAATATTCGCCTCAACATTTGTCTTTTAAAAGTTTTAATTTAAAAAACAGCTCCTCCGGGCCTTACGGGCAGCTGGAGAAGCCAAAAGTTTAGACATCGGATCAAAAGCCATAGAACAAACTCCCACTTTATTATGCTGTTGCTGAATCGTGGGGGTTCATTTCTACAACTGACAGTGAGTAACTCTCAAAACAATATTTTGACACTGTGTAATTCAAAATAAAACATTCCACAGATCGATAAGCAAACAGAATAATATAGACTCGATTTCAAACTCTGGCCCAAATCAGCACACATAAATGCGTAAATGTGGTAATAATTTAGTATCCTGGGGGGACGGTGGTGGAGCTCCTGTGGCTCTGGGGACAGATCTGGACGCCTCTGTGCAGACAAAGTTCACTTCATTTCCCCTCGCCGTGTTTAACCCCCCCCCACGCACGCACGCACGCACGCACAGCCAATCTAAATGACTACAAGAGCGTCAGATGACTGTCTGGAAGCAAGAAGCGGCGTTGAGAAGATTATTTTTTTTAAAAGATCAATAAGCTGATATCAACACAACAAAAGGAGCTCTTGCAGCAACTGTAATGTGGAAGGAGCGAAGAAGGCTTTTCCGGTTGGAAGTCTGTTCTGTTATCATGTTCCAGTTCACTTGAAGGGCTCGCTGGTCAGAAACAAGGCCTTCACTGAAAGCGCCAATGAAATCACCACTGTACACATCTGCCAAGCAGCCATTTCCCTCTTGTTGCACAGGAACCCTGAGTCCATTCAGATGAGTTTTTTTTTTAAAGCAACACAGCAACACGTGGCAGAAAGTCACCACCTTTCTTTTATCATATTCCCGTCTGGACGGCCAAAGACTGTGCAGCTACAAGCATCTTATTATTCTATGCTCAAGTTCCAAAGACTGACAACTCCAAGAACTCTTCAAGTTTTGGGTCATGGTTTGAAAAGCATGCCAATACTTTCCACTGAGGTATAACAAATGGACCAAACACACACATATTGAAAGCAATAGAGGTTTAAAAGGCCAAACCGTCTGTATGGGGGAAGGAATTATTGTGATTTGTTTGGCTCCTGTAGGCGGAGGTCAATCAACCACAGGTATTCAAACACACACCTGTCTTGAGTGTTTCAAGAGCTGACCTGCCCACCAGTCGCCTTCAAAGTGTCCAGGAAGGCTGCTGGTTCCCTCGCTACCCGGCGCAGGGGACTGGGGGTTAACGTTTAATGAAAGGCTGCCCTTGGACGGGACCACCGCAGAGGGGCTGAAGCCTAAACAAACTCTACCAGCTGCCCTATGATCTCTGTGCAAATACCCAGCCAAGCACCCCTGGGATTAGCACCACTAGTTAGTCTTCTGGTTTCTCTAAATCCCTCTCTCATTCTTTATAAACAACATTCCACTTTTGACAAACCCGGTTCCACTGACTCTTCCAGCTCCTAACACGAGGTAGATGTTTCACAGTATTATGTAACCGCTCAGCAGTTTCCAAATCTGTCTGACTTCAGCTGTTCCTCCAGCTTCGGGTATGCAAGGGAAATCGAAGTTCATTTTTTGACTTATGCAAGTCAAAGCTTGTGAGCATGTAACACAGAATGGAAGGAACGGCCCTTTTATGTAATGTTGAGACCAGCTGTGGTTCAACAGTGTGGTTCATGTTAAGACATTAGCAACAATAATGTCGGTCTAAAATGGTCTGCTTTTACGAGTGTACATGGTTCGCATTATACAATTTGTTGAGGTGTGCGCGGCGTTGGGTCCCTGAACTCACCAAAATGTTGCCATTGGCTCGGTCCTGGCGGGCCAGGCTGACCCCCATCCACTCGTCATCCCTGTCTCCCTGGCACGTCTTGCCACACGACTCTCTCGGCTTGTTCCCTGAAAGACAATGAGAGCAGTTTCTGCAGACGTTGAGTCACCGGGACGGAGGATGTCTTTCAAAGAGCCCTCTTCAGCTCTTCATTTCTGCTTAATGTGTGTGGGATGTTTACCCACTTTGAAATACTAGATAGTTTGTACAGCTGATATGACTTCAAGGCAATTTTACCCAAAGAAAAAAATTGATTATGATATTTAGTCGAGCCCAAAGACACTGGATTTTGAGGCCGATATCAATATTGATATTTGGGTTTTAAACAATATATAGGCTCATTGTTTATATTTAACAAACAACATGAATACACATTTTTGAATAATAGAGTTGGATGAATTGTTTGGTTAATAACATCATCACAATTTCAAAAGTGCACATAAAAATAAATAAAAACCTAATAACTGACTGTACGTTGCATACTGCTTTGTAATGCTATTTACATGAATGTGCATAGTTAGATGAACAAAACAGTAAATCACACTCTTCAGTGCAATAGATTTACTATTTCCCTTCCTCAAGTGTATTCTCTTTCTTCCTGCAGACAACTGATTCAGCACAATGGCATGCAGCTGTGTAGCATGTAGTGTGTCAGTGTGTGTGTTGTGTGTTCCCAGAGGCCCGTCAGAGTTCAGCTCCTCTGGTCCATGTGGCTCACTGAGCACCGAGCAGCACACGCTCACTGTGATAGTGTAGGTTTATTTGGTGACACACTGACTGAGCACAGAGTTCATATTAAAGCTACGCCTGCACCCCGGCTTTCATGACCACAAGAACGGAGCCGAGGCTGTGTGTGTGTGTGTGTGTGTGTGTGTGTGTGTGTGTGTTGAAGCTGAACTTTTTGGCTCACGTACTTGGAAAATATTAGCAAAAGCATAAATCATATTTATCAAAATTATTTATGGACCTATGCACACAGAACCCTCTAGTCTTTAGGATGTCTCCATAAAGCAAGTTCAAAACTGGAAGAACAAATGTCGCCCTGTTAAGAGTAGTATAAGGCTGCATTATTCTGATAAAACAAAACAGATGCGTGGGGGAGTTGAGGCAAAGAGAGGAAAAAGCTGCAGGAAAGCGCAACTTGCGTGTGGACTGTACCAGATAGTGAACCTTTCTGTTGTTTGTGGGCACATATGTTGCCCTGAGGCTGCAGTAGAGTAGTGTGTTGTTTGTCAATGCGCTTGTGTTTATGCTGCAGGCCGTGGGGACTGACCTCTTCCCAGATCCATCTCTGTGCAGCGGCGCTCTGGGTTGCTGTGAACTCGACACTTATATACAGCTCCAGGAGAGTGCACAGAGCTACTGTAGGTTGAGTTTGCCTTTGGAGCCCCGACTATTACCCTGCAGAAATGAGGAGAGGATAGAGGATAGGACAAACACCTTACAGTGTCTTTAACAAAAATAACACTAAAACCTGGAAATAAAAGAACAAATCTTTTTGCAAGCACAAGTTACAGTACAAACAGAAATGGCGTTTCATTAAGAGAATATTAGGCATTATTGTTTTGTATGCATTGGATGTGGCTGCAGCCTGAGCTCTGGAGACCCTCGGACATTTGCTTCAAAAGTACAAACTCCTTGCATCATTGAAATAAAATTAGAGCGTTTCCAGTCAAACATGGGACTCACCAGCGTGTGTTGTCATGATAATGCTCCAGCACAGAATAGCCAAAAAAACTAGAATTTGGTCCGCGAAACACCAAAGGATGTTCTAAGTCTATATTGTAAGAATAGACCACTGAAATAGAGAGATAAGCACAGAAAACATGTTGTAGTCCTCTTGTGTGTCTCCAAAGAGTAGCCATCTCTTTGCGCGTCATGCGTAATAACGCGGTACAAGCTTCCAAAAAGAAGAGGGGAAGAAAAAACTATTAGGATAAATTGTCAGCTCTTCAGTGCTCAAACTGTTACAAAACTATCTCGCAGTTGTATTCTCCTGGTCTAACGCAGCGTGAAAGCTGTGATGGCATGAGGAAAGCTGGAGCAGGAAAGTTAACGGTCCGGTAAATAACGGTGCGTCAGCTTCTCTCCATTCTGTGTCAATCTGAGAAAGTTGTTGCTCGCAGGCTCCCTGTCGTGGAGATAAATGCGGTCACTTGTGTCAAGTTAATAAGGGGTAACCGGGACAAGACCGGATGTACAAGGTTTTAGTAAAAATAAAAGCATCGCTGCCGGTCTTATACAAGACTTGGGAGGACAGAGAGGGTTTTAATGTGACGGGGGAAACCGGAACGCGTGTTTTCACTCTGGTACCCCGGACACTGGTGACGCGATCACGGAGAGACGCGGATGGTTTTGATGCGCAAAGCATCACATTTCACCCGTGGGCTTTGGGGGCTCCACTCACCTAAACTGAGCGATGAGGGCGCGCTGCTGCCCTCTAACGTTTTCCAGTCACAATGAACAGTGCAACACCCTCATTAGAATATCTTAAAAAGCTTTCATTTATTGATTGTATTTATTGGCACACAAATCCCCAGGGATATTGCAATTCCTTTAAAAGTCAGCATAATTATAAACATATATGAGCAAACTGTGTTGATATAAGGAATTCAAAGTTTCTATAATAAATGCTTTTGTTGCAAAATTTTACAAAATAAAAACCCACTCTGGGCCGCTTCTGATATGATTACTATAGGGACAAATCATCTTACTATATTATATATTACAGCAGTGGTTCCCAATAGTTGTCCCTTTAAAACAAAAGCAATGTCTACTTGCAACCCAATCACCAATTGTGACCAGTCAATCAAAGACCGATTCAATTTGAATACCTTTTACAGACCTCACAAAATAAAATATCAAGATTTACAATAAAAAGATTAAATAAGTCTAAATATTGTGTAGCGGAAATCTTTATTTTCCACTTATTCCTTAATCTTCTGGCAAGCCCCTCAATTTATCGTTGCAGATTCTTGTGGAGGTCCCGAGCACGAAGGTCGAAACCGTATTTACAGTGTAATATATACATTGTGCAATAACATACTTATATCATTGTCACATGTATGGCTATGCAGACATATATATATATATATATATATATATATATATATATATATATATATATATATATATATATATATATATATATATATATATATATATATTTATCTTACAAAACAGGCTAGCTATATGTTCCAAGTTTCAAGTCAACTTTCTTGTGTTTGTCAACTCACTTGACCAATAAAGTTTATTCTGATACCCATTCAATTATGGTGTCCATGATCTAACACTTGTGTGTGTCCTTCAAATGAAAATATGCATCAAACAAAGGTTACTGTTAGAGAAGTATGTGACCCACTACCAATCTTTAAAGGATCTTTAAAACCCAGATTTGTTGTGATGCGTCTATTACCACAGGGCGGTGAGGGACAAGGCAGTCCCAAGCGAGGGTCTAGGGTTGTGACGAGGGTGGCGGGAGATGAGGCAGTCCCAAGCAAGGGTCTAGGGTGGGGACGAGGGTGGCGGGAGATGAGGCAGTCCCAAGCAAGGGTCTAGGGTGGGGACGAGGGTGGCGGGAGATGAGGCAGTCCCAATTAAGGCACTAAGGTGGGAACGAGGGTGGCGGGGGATGAGGCAGTCCCAAGCAAGGGTCTAGGGTGGGGACGAGGGTGGCGGGAGATGAGGCAGTCCCAATTAAGGCACTAAGGTGGGAACGAGGGTGGCGGGGGATGAGGCAGTCCCAAGCAAGGGTCTAGGGTTGTGACGAGGGTGGCGGGAGATGAGGCAGTCCCAAGCAAGGGTCTAGGGTGGGGACGAGGGTGGCGGGAGATGAGGCAGTCCCAAGCAAGGGTCTAGGGTGGGGACGAGGGTGGCGGGAGATGAGGCAGTCCCAATTAAGGCACTAAGGTGGGAACGAGGGTGGCGGGGGATGAGGCAGTCCCAAGCAAGGGTCTAGGGTGGGGAGAGGGTGGCGGGAGATGAGGCAGTCCCAATTAAGGCACTAAGGTGGGAACGAGGGTGGCGGGGGATGAGGCAGTCCCAAGCAAGGGTCTAGGGTGGGGACGAGGGTGGCGGGAGATGAGGCAGTCCCAAGCAAGGGTCTAGGGTGGGGACGAGGGTGGCGGGAGATGAGGCAGTCCCAATTAAGGCACTAAGGTCGGAACGAGGGTGGCGGGGGATGAGGCAGTCCCAAGCAAGGGACTAGGGTGGGGACGAGCGTGGCGGGGGAAGAGGCAGTCCCAAGCAAGGGACTAGGGTGGGGACGAGGGTTGCAAGGGACAAGACAGTCCCAAGCAGTGGACTAGGGTGGGGACGAGGGTGGCGGGAGATGAGGCAGTCCCAAGCAAGGGACTAGGGTGGGGACGAGGGTGGCGGGAGATGAGGCAGTCACAATTAAGGCACTAAGGTGGGGACGAGCGTGGCGGGGGAAGAGGCAGTCCCAAGCAAGGCACTAGGGTGGGGACGAGGGTTGCAAGGGAAGAGGCAGTCCCAAGCAAGGGACTAGGGTGGGGACAAGGGTTGCAAGGGACAAGACAGTCCCAAGCAGTGGACTAGGGTGGGTACGAGGGTGGCGAGGCTTCCCGAAGAGATCGCCAGCTGTTTCTCACTTCAGAAGACCCTTCAAACTAAAGATGGCTTCAAAATAAGAGCTTCTTCTGCCTGGAAACAGCTGTTTTTACAATCTCCTAAGGGAAACCTACTACATCCCAGAATCAATACATTTAATTCAGACCTGAGTCATACTATAGTTATAATACCCATAAAACATTTTACAACCAGCATTACAGTTATAATAATAATAATAATAATAATAATAGTGATCATACTTTCTCCTATTTTTTCCTAATACATTATTCCTAATATTCTTCATAATATCCCTTATTAATTATCATATATTTCTTATGTATTAATTTAAAACATAGACTTTCTTATTTACATGTGCAAGTATATATAAAATCCACTACAACTCTGCAGTCCCAATCAAGGGATTAGGGGGGAGAGGGACAAGGCAGTCTCGAGCGAGGGTCGAGGGTGGCAAGGGCAAAGTACTTGGGTGGGGACGAGTGCCCTCATCGACAAGCGAAGAGGCAGTCCCAAGTGAGGGCACCGAGGTATAATACCCAATACCATATCCCCAACGTCTCATAAAAATCAAGCATCTATGTCCAGGGTTCACACTTGTGATAATACTAAGGTCCAACACACTTTTTCACACTAATGGATGCTAATTCTTAAATCTCACGTACCCCTTGGAACGCCTTCACATCCCTAGGGGTACACGTACCCCCACTTGAGAACCACTAGCTTAAGATACTGAATGGCAATAAGGATACAGGAGTGACAAAAGGTGTTTTGTAAATAGGATTTATTTTGTTAGTCTGAAAATGTATAGCAAGTCATATAGTGCCCTGTAGTACAGTCTTAATTATCATAGTACAAATTACAGTTTTTGTGATTTTGTGTCTCTATGTCAGTCCAGTGACAAAATATAAAGCATAGAAAAGCCGTTTTAAACAAACAAGGTCCACAGGCCGGGATATCTTAATGTGGTGCGGGTGCACAGTTAAAGGGTCCTTTAACGAAGGAAGTGATTCAGACAACAGCACAACACAGAAAACCTATAAATCAACTGACCGTTCAGCATTAATACATGATAATTATATAATTTATTGCACAAGCCAATCTGTATGAAGACATTCTAAAATAAAAAGAAAACAATGTCACTTCATCTAAGACGTATAAATTAACAAACCTAATTTTAGAGTAAAACTCGATTTATGGAAGATTCCTCACCACACACACACACACCACACGTATGCCCCTGTGTGCTCAAACACACACAAGCACACACACATACACACACACACACACACACACACACACACACATAAAATAAAAATAAATGCAGAGAGAAGGTCTTGATAAAATCCATGACAGTCTTCCCCTTCTGCAGCAGCAGATTTTCATCCATAAATACCTGAATCATTCAGACGCTCATCGTAACCAAGGCTGTGGAGGGACAGATAGGAATTAAATTAATCATGCAATCAGCTAAGAATAATTGGATGTCATAGGTTTTAAGTGCAAGAGGACTGAGGTGACTTTAGTGAATGAAAGTATCCTCATAAGGTAAACAGATGCTTACAATTGCTTTTGAGTCTTCTTTGTCCAAAACCTTTTGTGCTTGGTCTGGAGAAAACTTCAGCATGGAGGTAATCACTTTGGCCATCGTCTGTAAGTGAGAAGCAAGCAAGCAGATCTGTTTTTACAAAAATATAAATATATGTATATATTATTTTTTTTAAAGACACTTAAGACTAAAGACATCATGATTTTAACAAATACTTATTTTGAAGCCCCCAAAAAAAGAAAAGGAAATCAACTGCAGGCTCATCTACCAGGGTGCATGCATTTCCCCATAAACACGAGGGATAATCAGAAACAGGGCTGCTGTGTCGGAAAGCTAACCGCTCAACTAACACTAAACAAGGCCAGCATGTCTTTAAATGGCAAATATGAGTCACGCAAGATGCATATGTGCAAGCAGGCTGCCTGGGGGACAACCTCCACACTGGGGTGGTCTGCCATGCTGTCATAAAGACTAACTGTTTGCTGTGGAGCTGGGACAGTCCCGCTGACTTTAGGATCAGGTCAAGTACTGTTAATTATAGAGATCACTGTTCCATTTTACCCAGAAGACTGGACACGACATGACTTTCATACGATGTCCTAAATGCTAACCATTTACAACGTGAAAAACCGAATGTAAATTTAAATAATAATAATAATAATATTATTTTATTTGTATAGCGCCTTAAAAAGGTACTCAAGGCACTTTACATGGTAAATAGCCCTGAATACATTGTTCACATTGTTTTGCTGGGCACCATCCAGACACAAATATGATTTCCTAAAGAAGCATCTTTTCATACGTTGAGCTGTTGTCGTAATGCGTCACTGTGATTGGCCCAGCTGTTTCAGAGCTATGACACCAGTGATGTGACTGGCTGAGAGTGAATTTATTAATTGGAGAAGCATACACTGTCTACCGCTTTGCGCTTGAGCCAATGAAATAGAGCCCATTGACTTACTGCTAATGTTGTTCCTGCTGTGTTCACAGTGAACCGACCATTAATCAAGATGGAGACAGGCATTCCATATTTGACATTCAGTAATATTAGAAAATAGGAACTAAAAAAGCATATAAAACAATCACATGTTTCTAAAATATCACACTGCAAGAGAAGAATAGGCATACTTTCGTTTCCCGTCCCATCATGTATTCAAACAAAACCTTCCTCAGATACTCCATCTCAGTAGGTTCGCTGCTGTTGTATGCAAGGTCTGTGAAAAGGAGCAAAAACAGCCATTTAGTCATTTGACACCTGGACAGCCACACAATAATACATACTTCAGTGTTATAAACTACTGTATAATACTTCATCACTCTATGCTACCATTTTGGCCAGTAAGTCTCTCTCTTGAGACTTACTGTCTAAAAACTGTAAATCAGGATACATTTAATTTACTGTAATTTAGTTATTGTCTAGTTTTAAAGTAAGACTAGTATACAACAATGCATGTCACTGTCAAATACTCCAGCTGACTTCTGACACTTAATACAAGAACAACAACAACCCAGAGCATTATGTTTGTGTTAGCAACCATATACAGAACCACCTTTTGCACAGGTATGGGTTCAAATTAAGCAGCAACTATAAGCACAGGGAAGAATGGCAACGCTCAGCATGATCACACCAATACCACAAATAAAAGTTTTACTTCCACGCCCAAAGCTATAATGCCATTATGCCTTGAATAAAACCTATGAATGGGAAACTGTTAAAGGGCTGGTAACACTTAGACAACCAGTTCTACCACTCAAATACCCCCATCAGGTTTTTAACATGGAACAACAACACTTGGTCTTTGCAAATCTGTAATTATCATTCAGATGAAGCTGAATGTCGCCGCAATCGCCAGGAGAGATCGTGCGATTAGAGGAGAGGAAATGGTAATAGAGTGCAAACAAGTCTTTGATCTCTTGTGTGAAGTAATGGGTCACCAATAAATCCCATAGCCTTTGTCCTCCTGACCCCATGTTGCTCCAGCAAAGCCGGCCACCCCACCCCACCCCACATGAAACCATCGACAGCCCTCTGGAAGGCCCTTTGACCTGAAACTAAAGCTCGGTTCTTTAAGATTCATAACGAGTGAAAGATGCTTTCACTAATAAGTACTGTAATCCAAAGTAACACAGGACAGAGTAGGTGCCGTATGTGTATGGTAAGCAAAGGATTTGAGAAGTAAAGGTCTGTGTGGGAAAAGTGAGGACCAAAATCTGCAAAACCCATTAAATCCAACGATGGGGTCACCGCCCCCTTTCTGACAGCAGATTTTCTTTATTACACCAGCAGGGAAGCTCGAAGAGGAGGGTCGAATTCACTTAATCTCCCCCAGCTCTCTCTCTCTCTCACACTCACCATGTTCGGTTTATGATATACTTGGGGATACTGCGTTGACTTGTCAGCACCCAGAGGCTTACCTTAACCACAATGGATATTTGTCTCACCCAAACCCTTACTAGATGTAGACCGCCTCTCTTTTAAACTAACCTTAACCAAACCCTAATTAAAATGTCCCTGGTATTGCGCTGTTGTGCTCAGCTGAGAAGGAAATTGGATCAAGAAGCAAAACTAAGTGTTTCATGGTCTCAACATTACCTTTGAATGTGCTCCCGAGATGAGTTACAACAGTGGTCCGGTGGAAACATTTAATCTTGTCCTCAAGCGAGTGAATCTACCGTGGAGAAACACACGCGCATGCACAGATTAATAATTTCCAAAAGCTATTTGACCCCAGTGGGTTCATCCGATGCATTAGCCTAGTTGTTGCGCAGCATTTTGTTATCATCCTCAGGGGATGTGTTTGAGAATGACGATGTGTGTGAGAAAAACTGTGGGAGGCGTTGCTGTGATTGTTAATAGGGTTAAACCAAATGTAAACAGATGTGCTTTGTAATTAAGTTGATGCAGCAGGAGAGCAGTGGGTCCTCTTGCTGGAGGCCACCGAATCCTGGGAATACATTTCATGGGATATGCTGTTCACTTGTCCCCGCGAAGAGCCCAAACACTCACTCTCTCCACAAAGCTCTGCTCCTTCAGACGAGCCTCGCTCAGCAAAGTAGTCTTCTGGGCTAGTTGGGCCTGATGTAGAGAAGGACAAAACATTACCGCCAGTGAGAACCAGACGGTTTATGGGGGAACAAGTGATGCAAAGCACATACACATGTGCCTGTCAATGATACATGTTTTATGAATCAAACAATTGTTTTACAGTGGTAATGGACTGGAATAATATGGATCCTAGAGACAGTAAAACCAGGGATACTGGAGCCAGCTAATACACCTGTAGTTCTTCTTCTGTGCTCAAATAAAGAAAAAAGAAATATAAGATACTGTATGTTACAAAAGAAGAAGAAGAAAAAAAGTGCAGTGATAGCAAACAATATTAATATATAATAATAATATTAATAATTAAAACAACGGTAGATTGTAATAAATAATTATATACACTTGTTGAAATTATCTATACATCTCGACAGCAATCAATAAAACAAATGCTCTGACAAAGAAAAGAGAAAGAAACAGCATCTGTGGTAATAAGCCTCTACCTACCAGCCTGTCTTCCACAAGCTCCTCGCTTAACAGCTATGAGTATAACAAGTAGCCACGTACGCTGGTTACGTTCATAATTGAGTTGTCAACACTAAACTGGGTTTTTCGTTTGGATCGGGTTTTTTTCTTTTAATCTGGTGTACTCTGGTTTCTACAATTTTACGAGCTTTTAGGATATTATTTAGCTTTTCTTTTCTTTCTTTAAAAAAAAAAAAAAAAAATGAAACCAAATATTGATGTACTCCACCTTGGGAGCCAAATACAGATGGAAGAAATCACAAAGGGCTGAGAGATAGTTTTTTTTTTTTTAAATGTTAATGAACAGATAGAACAACACCTGTCTTACCTTTAATTGCACAGTACATTCAAAAGGACTGTTCATTCCCAGTTGCTTCTGCACAGACAGTCTAAACTGGACTTGTTCATGATGTCTCTTTGGAGAGACCCACTGTCTAAATGAATAATGCTTTGTGAGGCCTGTCGTAAGGAAAGGCCTCCCTGAGCATGAACCCATACAATCCACCTATAAAATTATTACCTCACCGTGGAAAAATGCAACAGAGAGAGCAGCATAATTCTTTGTGTTTGTGTGCATCTGGACACAATACTCTGTGCAGGGGTCTCATGGCACCTCAACACCTGGTACGTTTGTCCTTTCCAGTGTGCACATCATGCCTGCGAGTATTGCTGTAGTATAAATCTAAAGCCTAGAATCACCTCGTATGATGATAATTGAGAACAGGGATCGAGGCTGGCTGCTGCCTCACAATCTCGTTTTTTTCCTAAGGGAACATTCCTGAGTGATTCAAACGAGCTCCACAGCATCCGCCGCGCTTTGGAGGGCAGCCACACGACTGGAGCGAGAGACTGATCAGAGCGAAGCATGCGAGCAAATTCGCCCTGAGCTTTGGAGGCGGAATCCTTCAATTACAACGCAAGACAAAGGAAAAGATAGCCATAGCTGCCAAGTCTGTTAACCTGGATGTAAACTTTCTAAATAATAAGGTATCTCTAATGATCTCGTGGTCCGGACACAAAAATACTAGTAATTCTTCCATCAGACAGCCTCTCCCCAGAGGAGGGAAGGGAGCTGAGAAAAATGGATTTCATACAGCCATTGTTATTTCATTCAGCCACTGCAAAGGGACTGATGATTTCAACCATCGCTGTATGAATTTATTCTAAACCGCCAGTCTTGTATATAATGGACATTAATGGCTGCCGGTATGATTGTCTACATCTGTGTAAACACAAGAATGTTCCCCCATACATCCACCAGTTGTGACACCATTCACAGACGTTTGACCTGGTGAATATGTACAGTGGGTCAGACATGTTTGTACCTCAGCAGTGTCATGGCCCTTCACTTGCAACTCCTCCAGTTCTTTCTGAACCTGCCACACTCTGCTTCCCATCTCCTCCTCTCGACTCTGAAAAATAAAGAACCACGGCTGAGTCATTTCCTATGTTTCAGCATCACAGCTCAAGTATGTCGGTCTAATCACCCATTGCCGTATTTCAGACCTCCCACCATTAATTATTTTCAGAGACAGTAAGGGAGACAGTTTCATACCAGACGGTGAATGTTCTTTAGAAATAATTTCACAAGTTTTCAAATTATAAAACCATTCAGCAGGCGTTCATTGATGATCGAGTCATGTTTTTTTAAACCAGTGACTCCTCCAAGGAGGGTGCTGCCAGAGGATATGTACACATATTGTAAAGTAGCAGCATTTATGTCTAATAACCATATATTTGGAACATGATGGTCTGTGTCAGTGAAGGGGTATTTGAGTTCATCCGACGTTGCTGTGGGGCATGTCTGACTGAGGGGAGGCAGCTGCCAACTCGTGCAGTGATAGCTTCCAAATGTTGGGTGGGGTTCTTCAGGGTAAACCGACAGTATAAAATGGAGTCTTGATGGAGGAAACATGTTTCTCTTCTTTACCTGTAAAACCTCTTCATACTTCTGAACAGTTCTGTGCAAATCATCCTCCTTCTCGCCAATCACTTTCCTCAGCTGACTGGCTTCTTCCCGATGGCTAGTCATGAGCTCGGTCTCGACAACCTGGGCCTTCTCTGTGTCGGTGGAAAAAGGGAACAATGCCACAGTTAGCGCAACAGAAATAACCAAAATCATATTTCAAACCGCTCAGTCACACATTTGGAATGCAACATGATTTAAACCATTAAAAAACAAAACAAGGAAAACATGGCACAATGATCCTTTCATTTTGTTCCGCCGAGCGTGGGGATTAAAAATGCATCATGTTTCCATGTAGTTGATCTACAGAGTAAACCAGTGTAACACAGTAACCCTGCTGTTACACATGAAAGTCAATCACATTCACTTTTCTTTTCATTGTTATTTGGTTGCCTAAAACCAAAAGGAGACTTTGGTATACTGAAACCAAAGACAGTGGTCTCAACACAGCTGTAAATCTCGTCGGTTTCATCTTATTGATGCAGAATTGTTTTTCTCCCGCCTCACCGATGGTCTCCTTCACGGCTGTATCGAGCTCCCTCTCTCTCAAAGCCATCTGTGTGTTGAACTCCCTCATCAACTGCTTGATGGCAGAATTGTGCTTCATCTCCACATCTTCCAACTCCAGCCTGTTAGAACAGACAGTAAACGGAATAGTATCAATATATTATTTAGGATAATTATTTAGAGATTAGGGATTCATTTGCAACCTTGTGTCGGCAAGTGGTTCCTTTTCATTTTCATTATACATCACCATTAATAACATGACATCGTGGACTTACTGGAGCTTTTTCTCATTCTCCTCTAGCAACTCTTTCTTCATGTATTCCAGGTCCTGCTCATGCTCCCTCCTCAGTGCTCGAATGTCTTTCTGCAGCCGGACGAAGTCCTTGTGGATTCTCTCTTTCTCGTTCTTCAGCTGACTCAGATTGCTCTGGAGAGACTCCAGAGAATCCCCGTCCACTCCTTGCATTGTCGAGTGGTTTCCCATCTCAGCTTGCTGTAAGCTGCTGCGTTCCACCATCATCTCAGCCTCAGGTCCTGATGGATTTTGAACCTGCTGAATAGGTGCCTGGTGTTCTCCAAGCTGGGCGTCCTTCTCACAAATGTCTTCTTTCAGACGATTGATTTCCACGAGAAGGTTTCCATTCTGCTCTTCCGCTTCTTTCAACTTTGCCACAATTTCGCACAGCGCGGATTCGGTTTCATTGAGCTGCCCTCCTTGCGCTGCATCTCTCTGAAGTGATGATAACTTCTCTTCATATGAGTTTTTCAATTCCTCTAAAGACTTGTCTTTTTCGAGCCTCTCATCCCTCAGAGTCCGTTCCAGCTGTTGCGCCTGCTCTTCCTGAAGCCTGACGAGTGTTTCTTCGAGTGTTTTAGTTTTCTCCTCTAACGTCTCTGTGTGTTGTCGGCCGGACGCTACATTGCTCTTGGCTTCCTCCAGACGAGTCTGAAGAGCCTTGAGAGCCTGCTCTTTCTCCTCGAGCTGCGAGGTTAGGTGTTTTTTAATATGACTGATTTTCTGCTCAGCTTTCTTCTTCAGCTCCGATACTTTACGAGTGCTCTCGGCCGATAACTTCTCCTCAGCTGCCTCCAGACTCTCCTCTTTGCTCTTGATAATCTCGTCTCTCATCCTTTCAAATTCCTCCCTTTGACTTTCAAGCTGGTGTTTGCACTTTTGGTTGTCTTCCTCGAGGGAGCGGAGTTTTTCGAGCAGCTCCTGCTCCAAATTACCATTCTGAGTGCACTGCGTCTGGCTCTGCTGCAGCTGCTCCGCCAACTCTCTCTTCTCATTCTCCCTGACGCCGTGCTGCTGTTTGAGGTCAGCTGTGAGTTGGTTACACTCCTCCGTCTTAAAGGCCAGCTGCTCCTGAAGCTCACCGAGGCGACGGATGCTGCTCTCCAGCTCCGAGGTGAGGCCGCTGACCTTCTGCTCCTTCTCGCTCAACGCCTGGTCCATCTCAGACTTGCTGATGGACTGATTGTCGATACTTGCCATCAGCCCCTGCAGGGTTTCATTCTTTTCAGAGATTTCTCGCTCCAGCAAATCGAGCCTGGTCTGCAGAGATGTAATAGTGTTGTTATTCTGGGTGAACTTGGTCTCCGTCTTCTTCTCGCACTCAGTAAGGCTGTTCCTGAGTGCTTCCGCCTCCTCTAAAGCAAACTTTCTCTCCTGCTCTAACCTCTCAATGGTCTCCTCCATTTGAGCAGCAGCCTGTTGTCTCTCCTCTTCATACTGGCGATTCAGCTGATTTATGGCTTCCTCCTTCTCTTTTATGCTACTTGCGAGCTGATTTTTCAAGTCACTGCTCATGCTTTCCAGGTTACTGATATGCAATGCGGTTGTTTTCATACTTTCCGACATGAGTCGGTTTGCTTCAGTCAGCTCCTCAATGTTCAGAGCTTTCTCGTGGACAGACTGAGAATGATTCTCTTTGTCCTGTGTTAAGGCTTTGACGTGCTCCGTATGAGCATTTACCTGAGCAGACATCTGTTCCAATGAAGTGCATAGGTTCTTATTCTCCTCCGTCTGCTGGCGGAGAGTCTCCTCTAAGGTGCTGATTCTATCTACTTTAGTGAGGAGGACGTTTTTGAGATTCACTACCTTTTTCTGACTGCTGAGCAGTCCGTCTTTCAGCCCTTTCAACCGACATTCAACTCTTTGACACAGTTCATTCGATCCACACTCCACTCTGGACTGAACCTCCATACAGTAATACTCCATTTGGTTTCTGATCGTAATTAATTGCTGCTGGAACTCTGCTTCTTTGGCCTGTAGCTGAATTGCAGTTTCCTCCATTTTCTTCTGCAAGTCCTTGCTTTCCTTAGATTTGGAGCCTTTCAGTGCTTTACACTGCTTCTCTGTTTCCTTCAACTTTGCTGACAAGGTCTTTACCGTCTCTCTGTTCTCTTCCTTTGTCGTGGTGAGCTGGTCTTGGAGGGAGTTTCTCTCGTGCAGAGCTTGGTTAAGGTTCCTCTCCACTGACTCCGTTTGCTCTTTGAGCAACGCCTCGCTTTGAGACAAACCTTCTAGCTTCACCGCTGCTTCGTTAAGCTCTTCTTGCAGCTTCTGCACAGTGGTTTCTCGAATGGACAGATCCTCCTTTAAATCCTTAATTTTACACAACACTTGTTCGTTCTCCTCTTTGCCTCTGCGGAGTTGCTGAGAAACTTCCTCCAGTTCCTGAGTCTTCTCCTGTAAGACGTGTGAGTGTTTCTCCATCAATTCTTCTTCCTGCTGTCCTAACTTCTCCTGCCAACGATGCTCCAGCCCCTCAATGTCATGCTTCTGTGTGTCGTGTAGCTTCTCCACTTCTTCCTTATGGTTGGCCTGCAGCTCTGACATCGCACTGCTGAGGCCGTGGGAACTTTTTTGGGCCATCTCTACAATTTTCTCTTGTACTTGTTGCTCGGTCTGCTGAAGCTCTCGCTCCTTCTTTGCAAGTTCCATGTTCATGTTTTCTTCATTCTGCTGCAGCTTCTTCTTAAAACTCTCGTGCATTTCTCTGGCCTTGTGTTTAATCTTTTCCATTTTTGTTTCCTGTGTTTTCAGCTTATCTTCCATCTCCGTCATTGTGTTTTTCACCTTCTTCTCGAGGTCAGCTTTTTCATCAATCAGCTGTTTCTTGAAGCGAGCCATTTCTTCCTGCTTAGTGTTCAGTTCTGCAGTAAACGACTCCTTCTGCTCCGAGAGCTCCTTTTTGGTCTGTTGCACCTGGGCCACTAATTCTTGAAGCACCTTCTCTTTTTGTTGACAATCAGCCTTTGTTACTTCTAACTGATGCTCCATATCTGTCAAATCCTTCTTACACTGATCAAGATCCTCAGACATCTTATGCAACTGTGCATTCGATTCCTTTAGGCTCCCACTTTCCAGCTGGGATTGTGACAAGCATTGCTGCAGCTCCTCCAGCTCCTTGACTTTGACATTTAATTCTTGTACAGTGGAATTCAACTGCTCTTGTAGTGTGTTTTCTTTCAGCACGAGTTCTTTAATTTCCTTTTCCTTTTCATTCTGAACAATCCTCGACGCATTAAGTTCCTCTTTCAGAGTTTTCTCTACACCTCCAAGTGACTGCTCGTGCTCCCGTTGGACATTTGCGAGCTCTACATTGTGCTTTTCCACATGCTCTTGAAACCTCTTCTCACGCTCCTGTTGTGCTGAACTATGAGCATCTTCAGCCGCCACCAACTTCCCCTCCAGGAACTGTTTATTTTTCAAAGCCTCAAAAAGTTCAGCGGATACTGCGTCTAGCTCTGCCTGCTTTGCATCCAGTTTATCCAACGTTTTCTGGTTCATGTCTTCAACATGTGCTTGGAGCTGCAGGTCTTTATCTTTCAGAAGGGTCTCCACTTCAACCCTGTGTTTTTCCTTGAGCTTCTCAAGTGCGGCGTTATTCTGCTGGGTTTGGGTGCCCTTGTGCTTTTCCAGCTGCTCCTGGTGCTTTTTCTTTAAAGCCGAGATTTGCTCTTTGTGTTTAACCTTCAGCTTGTCCAACTGAGTGGAAAGTTCATGAGAGAGACTGGATCCATCCTGTGAGATCTTCTCTAGAGTGCTCTCCAGCTCCAATACTCTCTGCAATCACAAACACAGAGGTTTTTAGATTGTTCTACACTGCAGTTAATCAGTTCACAGGATTCGGAGACAACTATGAAAACAAACGGTCAATAATAAAATGTTTGTTAACAGTATTTAATAACAGTACAATAGTCAAAGTTGCAAGGACAACGAGGGATGGGTGTACATAACAAAAAACGACCAGATTCAGAGCCAGACTTATTTTTAATACATTTTAAAATGTCATGTTCAGCAACATTTATTAAAATGAATTATCTCGCTCATGTCGGTATTTCAGAGTATGCTTTTATGTTCCGTTTCCTGTGTGTGTGTATTTTTCTGTTCCTGTTGTGCCTTCAGCTTGCCAAATAACTAAAAACCTAAATCAGATAATATAAACACTATTTATTAACTACCTACTACAATTAACATGGAAATGAACAAACATGTGAGCGTCAAAGGATTCACTTGGCCCTAACTAAGAAATAAAATAAAAACACAACAACTCACAGTTTTTGCAGCTTCCAGCTCCAACTGTACCTCTTTAACCTTGTTTTCGCCTTCAGTCTTCAGAGCGGTCTTCTGTAACTCTACATCCTCCAGAGCCAGAGAGGACTGCTGGTCCCGCTCCTTTCCTAACTGGGCAAACTCCTCTTTGCATTGCTCCTGAATGCACAAGCAGCACAAACAGATCACATCAAAATTCAAAAAGGGGGTAGTTTTTCATCTTATTTACTTGATTATGTTGTGAAATTAGTATGACCTTTGGCACATACCGCAGCTTTGTTGATTCTGATACTCATCTCTTTATCTTTCGCAGCCAAAGCTTCACGGTGGAGTTTTTCCATATTGGCAACAGTTTCTTCCGATGATTTCTAATAAAGTTAATAAAAGAAAATCTGATTTCTATGTGATTTACTGTTTTATCAAAGACACTTTACAGCATAACATAAACAAATAAAAGTAAATCAAATAAATCAAAATACATTTGCCTTGCAGTTTCAGCCAAGTCAGTAGCAGAATAGTTTGAAAGAGCAATGTTTTTGATGAAGAGTTTGCCGTTTCCTATTATTTTTTTCTGATGTAAACACTTCAGTTGGTGAGACAACGTTTCTAAATAGCTCCTCTTCAGTCACTGTGACATGAAACGCAACTGAAATAGCCAACTCATAGGGTAATGCCATTCACTCTCTGACCTTCATGATGGTGACGACCTCCTGTTTGACTCGTGTGAGTTCCTGCTGCAGGCTCTTTCTCTCTTCCTCACTGGCCCTTTCAACGTCTTGTACTTGCTCCTCCAGCTGAAGCTGCAGATGTTTTCGGGCCTCGTCCGCCCTCTGAGCTACACCCAGCGCTCGTTCAAGCTCTTCAAATGCTTTGAGGGAGAGAAGATGAGAAGAAATATATATTATTAGCATATCCAGACAAGACATGTACATGTTCACACACAGAAGTGGATTTCCACTCACCTGATTTCTCAGCCTTTTCTTTCTGTTCTTGTAACTCTTCTTTCTGGGTCGTAGCCTGCTGGAGCCTGGAGCGAAGCTGTGCAACCTCCTCTTCTTTCATTTCCATTGTCTCGTGCATCTGGCGCTTTGTCTCAGCAATCACCATTCCCTGAAAGCCAAAGAGCCATCAAACATTATCAGAGCAAATCACAGATCAAATCATCTGACCCATCTTGATGAATACTATTTCGGTATTTTACACCCAAATGCAAGCTCAAGTGTCTGTAATTGCTCTTGACTTTAAGTGCTTTCAGCATTCCTCACACGGATCTCATGAGATGCTGTCCATCCCGCACAGCTGGGGTCAAAGTGTAAGAGAAACATTATTGGACGTTAAGGTGTCCGACTTCTTCACTTCGTGGCAGGGTCAAAAAAATAAATAAAACCATGTCATGTCTGAACCTGCAGGACCTGAACGACCCCTCACCCACCTTGTCCTGCTCCAGCTGTTCAATGAGGTTCTTGGCATCCCGCAGCTGAGTGATCAACTTAGTCTTTTCTGTGGTGTGCAGTTCCTATGAACACAAAACATTTGTCAAAATTACAAATGAGAATGAAACTTACTTCACGCAGAGACAGTTCTGATTTTCTTTACTCAGATCCTGCATCGATAACTTCCTACGGAGATGTTTTCTGCACCACCCAGGATGCCTCACCCACAAGCCAAATAACCAGAGTGCACACAAGCCCAGCTAAACCAACAAGTCGACCCAAATTACAGCCCAGTTTAGCAGCAGCGGCATGTCGTAGCTGTGTCTCTGTGGCACCGCTGTGTAACCAATGGTTACAGAACAGGAAATACTGCACTGTCTGTAATTCTCCGTTGTTTGATCCTACAAGGCATTAGTGTCGACAAATTGTAAAAAATAATAGTTTTACTGTAAATATACAAACAAAAGACAACACAAAATACAATACTCTGTCAACCGGCCTGTATATAATACATTTGAAAATCCCTGAGCTGAAGGTCTGGAATCCTAGGCAGATGGTCTGTTTTATGGGATATTTGTCTGAGGAAGGGGATGAGCACAGCACAACCCAGCAGTTCCAGGATGCCTTCATGCTGCTTAAGAGGGCTAAACGCCTGTTAACCTCTGCTTTTCCTGACACAGGAAAGACCCTGTTCCCAAACACACACCAGATTCAACACAACAATCATGGCCCAAACATGGAGACAAGTCAATCATCATACATAGCAGCCAATCTGTCTATTATTATCACAATGTCTTTGTGACAACAAACATTTCCTACCGGATGCTGCCAAACATCAGAGCAGCTACGGACGAGCTAAATAAGCCGATCGTACCACTGAAGCAAAATGTTTTGAAATACATGAAAACAACGGTTCAGTCACGCTGACATGACATGAACCATCGCCCTGGAGCTTCGCCAGAGAATTTGGATGTTCGGACTCTGAGAGCCACAGCCATCCTCTGTGTCCCTGAGATAATTGACTCGCATTATCAGTGGACCGTTACGACTCCGGCAGAGATTTTGCAGCACAACATTAATCACCTTAAACAGTAAAGGCAGTGTTCAGTCATTTGCAGCATCTCAGCCCAGCCTCATTTTGATCAAACATGTCTTAAAGAAATTGCCTTGAAATATCTGCTAATAAGTGATAATGAGCACATCGATTAATTGTAAAATGTCCTGATATTAAAGCATGACTATGGTCAACACTCCAGTATCATTGCTGTTGAACGCAGAATAACCACCTTCATCTTCTCCAGCTCCTGCAGTCTCTCCTGCAGCTGCTTCTGCAGAGTTTCATTCTCGCTGCCCAGCTGGGCGCTTCGCTCCTTGTGTGTCCGCATCACTTCTTTGCACTTCTGCAGCAGGGTTTCCTGCCTCTTCACTCTCTTCTGCAAAGCCTCCATAAGTTTGGTTGGATCACTGATGCCCTCTCCTGTCCAGAAAATAAAATGCACTCGATAAACTTTTTTTTTTTTAAGGAATTCTAGACCAACACAGAAATATTTCTCACAGAATTCTTACTAATCCTAATCCTGTTAACTTTTGCTTTTACTTCTCACAAAACTACTAATATGCATAAAGAATGTGCTTGCCCTCAGTGACTTCAGGCTCGACTCCTTGCCCCTTCAAAGGACTTTGTGTGGAGGAGGTTGAGTCTGAATCTGCATCTTCAGATGGAGGGACGTCACCCTCAGGTGGCACAGCACCCTCAGTGACCCCCTTGGACCGTTTCTTCAACAGAGAAACCTGTTAGAAAGAACGAAAAACAGTTAGTGAAATAAACCTCCTTGAGAGTTCTTTGGTTAAAAGACCCAAATCCGGTATTATTGCATGCATATTTAATTTAGTAAATTTTAATTTGAATATACATAATACCACTTATTTTTTGTTGTTGTTTGTGTTTTTATTTGTACTGATTAGCAAATATTGCAAGTGCACAAAGGCGGCTGACACATTATTTTAACAAAGAATAATGTTAAGAAAAATGATGTCTCAGATTTAATGTAAAATGCTGCCTCATATATTAGTTGACCACTGCAGTATAACTATTAAATGGAATTCATTCAAAGCAATTGACTTCTTTGGTTTCTTTTGAATGTCCATCTCTTTGTTATTCATCCATGTAGCAACACTCACCTGAGTTTGGAGCACAGAGATCATCTGGTCTTTCTCCTCCAACGTGACATCAAACTCATCTTGTAGGTGTTTCTTGGCCTGCTGGTCCATTTGTAGCTCCTAGAGGTCATTCAATATGCTCACTAACACGTACATTATTCATCAAAAAAGGAAGACAGATACTGACCTAGAGAGAGGACAACATTCATAACACAGAGCCATACCTCCCGCAGCTCGCTTATCCTCCGGAGAGCTTTATCTTGACTCTGACTGAGGATGACCTGAGGGGAGGAAACAGAACTCTGATCAGTTCAGGATGCCACAGATCTTCAATGTCTGATGAGAAAACCCCTGAACATGATATTAAAGTAAAAAAGAAGCCAACACGTCAGCTTATGCTGAAGAAATTACCTGCGTTTTTTCTTTATCTCGTTGGACCGTTCGGTACGCAGTAACAAGCTGCACGGATAAAAAGACAAGGTCAGTAGAAGTGGGAAGAAACAAAGAGAAAGAAATAGAAAATCATGCATCAAAGTAACTATAGTTATACACTTGTGTGGCTACATAATAAAACAGGTTGACAACTTAAAATCGGAATCTTCTGGGAGCCGCTCACCTCCGAGTACTTCCCTCTGTACTTCCCCAGGCTGCTCTCCACTCTCAGCAGCCGGTGCTTCAACTGCTCTTTGGAAAGGGACTCTGCACTTCCTGGTGGCTCCTCAGCCTCGCTCTCAATATCTGAGGGGGGATCATACGAGGGGGCGCCCGGGGCCTCGTTTTCTCCCAACGTAGTCAGGGATTCGCGTGATGCGCTTCGGACCAGGTTTTCTTTCGAGGGAGAGCGGAACAGGTTTTCTGCCCGACTAGCACCCCCGCGAAACAACGACTCCATTGAGGGAACTCTCAACTGCAGTTTCTGAGAAAATGACTGTGTCTCCTCTCTCTGTTGGGAGGGATCAAGACAATGCATAGAAAGATAACTTCAAACAAAGAAAGAGCAAGAGCCTGAGAACATTAACAAAGATCAGGTGTGTAACATACGTACACGAGGAGAAGCACTTCCATCCCCGTTGATGCTACCTCTGGGAGATCGGGCTGCTCCTTTAGGGGCGCTCTGCAGATAAAATACATCATGAGAGAAAAGGAAAGATGTGCCAGAGGGCTTGTCCTGGGCCAGTTAGTCATCCACACCCATCGTGGCTCTCCCTGATTACTCTGAAGGGAGCAATATTAGTATTGCTGGGAGCAATGCAGGGGCAATGGGTACCCTCATGCAACTTGGAAAAACAGAGGGGTTAAATACATAAAAGAAGGCATCTCGACAGTACATGAAACAAAAGGGGTTAAAACTAGACTACAGAACAGCCATAAGGTCGGAACAAACAGACAGTTAAAAAGTCAAGAAGGACAGCTGGTATTTGAATTAAAGATGCTTGGTAGTGCCGTGTGCAGCTGTATTACGAGAGAATTGTAATTTAAGTGGACATTTAGCGGCTTAGTTGGTTTAGTGGACTTGTTAGAAGCAGGATCAGGATAAGCAAATGTTCTCCTCCCTTGTCCAGCTCCAAGCTACTCCTTCCTCTGGATTACTGTGCAGAGCATTCAACATTTCTGTCCTGTTTCTTGTGGAAAGGTTCTTGATGAAATGTCACTTCCCGGATCTGTTTTAGCTTACTATGCAGCGATGGTCATTGTAGTATTTTTTTTTTTGTCATGGATTGGTGAGGTTTAAAACCAAATTAATAAATGTATTATCATTTGGGCAGCTGCTTGATTTAATGTGTGTGTCAACAGAGCTAAATTAATATGAAGGAAGCACTAACTTGACTGTCAGTGATATTATCTAGAAAGAGTAAATACTGATGAAGTCTGTCAGAAAACTCCTTATTTAAACAAGCCAATACCTCATCGCTCACTTCATTCTCATCGGTGAATGAACAGAAATACATCTAAAAACTCACTATAAAGCATGCAATACGTTTACTACTTTACCATGTGTGCCATCCCATGTAGAAGACTTAAATGGCTCTACTGTCTTTCAGTCCAAGCCCACAACTTCCCAATTCTCACAGACAATAAACTTCAAAGCAGTTGTAAACCAAAATCATGGTACTCACAGTGGTATTTACGATTACTACAACCTCGCTCAAATACCAACACAAACAAAATTCCCAGAGACAGAGATATTCCTTAAATTTAGCTCATCAAATGACCAAAAAAAACACGTTTGTACCTCCAAAATAAAATGTCAAAAACAACAAAATGAGTGAATGAATGAGATAGTTTGATGGGATTACTGTAATTGGACAGAGCGATGAACACTTTGTGAGGACATGTTTATAACATCTGAATAAGATGTAGATGGAACATGACAAAGACACTGATATGTTTAAGATATTTGTGGTTAATCTCAAGAGATAATAATGACACTGGGGGTCTTTGTCGCTGGAACACATTATTAATGCTCCAGACTGCAGATCAATAATTCATTGACCTCTGAAGTCCATTAGTGACAAAGTGCAACAGAGGAAACACTGTAAGGCTTGAGTTCAAGACTCAAACATTCATCTACCCACTTAAACTGTGTGCTCTTAAAACACTGAGCCCAAGAGAAGCTGTTCATAGTTGTGTATAATTAATGTCAAAATATCACTTGTACAACTATCGAATAGTTTGGCTGTACAAACTGAAATCAGCATTTTGAAATAGATGTACATTACAGGAAGTGCAGAAGGCTGGCCAGACTCCCTTTAGCAGGGTAGTTAATTTGTTGTAAAAACACAAATATCTTTTTGACATCAAACAAACACTTCATGTTAAATATTACATCAAATATATCTTAGACATTTAAATAGACAAACAAAATGTTAGCGAGTGAATAAATTTGATGAATTGTTTCAAGAGTTCCTTTCTTCTAGTCTTCTTACTGCCTCCACATACGATCACACACCATCTAGTTTTTTTCGCTCCACAAGCGCATCTACAAAAGGTGCTCTGGTCTGTTTGTTTATTTGGAAAAGTTACAGACAATTTAACATTTCAACTGCTTAAATTGCCTGCCCATAGCTTGGAAAAGAAAAATGTAAATTCTCCAAATAAACAGACTTGTGGGACAAGGGGACAAAGGGTATAACAGGGTATTGGGGGTCTATAAGTCAAGCAACTAAGGATACCTAAAGACAAGGAGGCAATATTCCGTCCTAAGACGGATTATAAGAACTGAAAGGTAGGGCGATAAAACAACATACGGCAGAAAGCACACAAACTTCTATCCCAGAATGTAAACCATAACTCCCACCGGATGCAGGGTTAGCCTAGATATGAGATGCCTTCTTGTTGCTAAATCCAAAGGAAACAGGAGACAGAGAGCAGGGAACAAGCTGTCCCTACTTGGGCCACAGTCCTCTACCGATTCCCCAAAGGCATGGAGACGGGAGGATGGAAAAGGGCAAGAGGAGGAGGAGGAGGAGGATGAGGAGAAAGAGGAGGAGGGAGAGACAGGAAGTGAGGACAAACTCACCACACTGGCTACCTGGGCCGTTTTTGGTCGTTTTGAATGGTCCAGAGCAAAGATAGTATACTCAGAGAGAAAAGCGGGCTCTGCTATCATCCCGGCCAGCACCTGACCCCGTCAGGGCAGTAACGGCACGAAAGGTGGGAAAAGGAGAGGAACACAGAGAGCAATGAGAAAAACAACACCATGAGTGTGAAATAGGGAGTGTCTAGCCAGACTGCCCAGACTAGGCTGGTGGAGAGAGACTGAGGTGGATGGATGGAGATTGGGGTGAAGAGGGGGGGAGAGAGAGAGAGAACGAGTGAGAGAGAGGGAGAGAGAGAGACTACATGGGATAGGAAGAAAAATAAGAAAAGCGGGAAAGTGAAACACTCAATCAACATTAATGTTATGAATAACCGTTTGACATCTCTGCATGTCATCGTAAGTTAAGATGTTGTGAAAAGGAAATAGGCCAAATCTGCCTCCAATAAGCAAATAAACACTTTCAGAGATGTCAAAGTGTTAAAGATTTGTGAGGTGAAAAAATATGCCGCGATGATAAGAAGTTGAAGGCACAGCATGGGCCTCCAAAGGATAAGGAAGAAAGTAGAGGATAAAAACCTGAGCAAAAGGGCCGCTGTCACTATTCCAGCTCAGTCTGGCAGTGTTGAAATGTAAAAAAAACTTGTCATGAATGAGTAATTAAGCCCATTTGTTTTAATCTAACGATCTAACGATCAAACGACCAAGCAGTAAACATCCATATCTCAGCTCTAAAATAGATTAAAAGTTGTTGCATCATCATTCTTAGTGCCGTAGTCGGTAACTCATTGCCGGTCTACCTCCGTCTAATGAATCAAAGACGTATTGCATAAACTTGCACATATCCACTGGCGAAAAACATCACAACAAATCAACAGAGAAAGAAAAACACTGAGAGTGATACATCAATTATTCATACACATGCTGTATTATGGTCTGCTCTGCACCATTAAAATTATGTTCCCAATGTATCTAAATGAGAATTGCTTGTGACAGTAAAAGAAAGAAAAAAAGACTCAAGTGTCATTTAATAAGCTATAGATGAACAACAAAATACCCCGAAATGTATCTAAATTTCAAAGTAATTGTCGCATGTAATGATGATACAGGTAATTGGAGGGAAAACTTACGATTCAGGAAACACACTGAGGGATTTAGTGCAGTGACTTATTTTATCATATTAACAAATTATGTTCAATCTGGGACAACTCTCTGGAGTTGAGGTAATTTTATTTTAAAGTAGATAATTAATAATGGAAATGAGTAGCCTACACTCTTTGAAAACTGAAAGTGCTACTTGGTCATCGATTTGCAAAATAGGACTGGTTTGTTATTGAGGCAGCATTCAGCGTAACAATACACATGACAGACAGGAACATGACCCTGTTTGGAAATTACAATATAAGCTGTGGAGAGAACATGACATCTCGGGGGGGCTGCGGTTTGAGCTCAAAGGTATTAAACATATCTATCAGAAAACGACCCCATGCTTACCTCTCTGTCACTGCTGGAGGGTGAGCCTTCATACTGAAACTGGGGGGTTGGACTGCTGCGCCGGTCTCCACTGCCCATCTGTTAAAATAAATAAAATATTATTTGTATTAAAAAAGCAGCATCCTTTCCACAAACTATACACTCACAACTATGCTCTTCTTCAGATAAACCAAGATGTGGGCTCCCTGACACTATAATTATTTGGTTGACCACTTTGTGCTATTGGCCTAATCTAACTTTCCTTTTCTGATTGTCAATCTTCACCTTTGAACCCAATCTACTTTCGTTTTTTCGGCAAGACAATGAGTGTCATGAACTGCAGACACAAACAAGTTTGGAAAAGGGCGTTTTACACCTGAAGAGACTTGTGGGTTTTACTCCAAATCTCTAAAAAGAGGTCAAATAATGTTTGTTTAAAACACAGAGGAATACTCCATAAATGGTGGTTATTATGCAACACATTGAGATGCTGCCGTTGAATTTAAGGACAGGTTGAACCTGACCAGCAGGGTTATGATGAACCCACAGTAAGTAACAAAGCAGCGTTGCAGAAGTGTTTCCGTGTTATTTACTTTAACGTCAACGTTGAATTCTCGTTTCTCTGGTGTCGACAGGCGCGTGGCACTGGCTGAATTTACTTATGTCAAATAAAGCCGAGAGCAGACGCCCACTGCTCTCGGCTTTATTAAGCCAATGCAAGCAACATATAACAGACACACCCATACTCTCCGCGTCTGTTATTTAATTAATGTATAGTGTTTTGGCTACAACGAAGTTCACAGTTGGCTATCTTTATTATTATTATTTTCTGTCCGAGATGACGTGAGAAAGCAGTTAGTTACGAGTTTTATTGAACGCACCTTACTAGCAGCAGCAGATGACAGCTAGGTTAAGTTGGGCTGCTACATTTCTTAGCATTGTGCAAACAGGCCAGCTGAGAATACAAGTAAAGGTTAAACGATAGCTGACGGCTTATTAAGATGTGGCAGTGAGGTTTTACAAAGAATCAGTCTCGAAATGTGAACCATAACGTCTGCGAAACGACAGCCAGCGCCTCAGCAATGTAAACAGTGGTCAGCTTAGCTGGTTAGCTTCCAGCAACACAACAACTGACCTGGGCCTGCGGTGGTGACTGCGCATTCCTCTGCGGGGACTGCTCCTCGTTTATCTTCTGTTTAAGTTTTTTAAACATGTTGTCACGCTGATGCAGCGAACAGCTGATGAGCCGATCACTTTTATCCGGTGGAGATGTATTTTAAGTTTAGCCTGACATCAAGTCCTCAGTGCTACACTTCCTTGTTCGCTTCTGATATCCAGCAGGTGACCAAGCTCTCTGCGCATGTGCGGCCAACGTGGAGGAAAATTGAAACGTCAGCGTTAAAGGGCCAGTCCGGGCTAAATTAGCTACAGCTACTGGCTTTCAGGTATTTCAGGTAATGTTTTATATTTTGCTGTAGTTTGGAGTGGCAATTTATTTACAGAAGGCAAAGCAACTCCTGAAAATGCTTGATGTCTTAGGCTGCCATAGCAGTATTGTATGAGCATGTCTTTATAACATGGTATTTTACTTGGGGAAAACCTAGAACATAATTGAGTTTACTGGTATCCGGAGCATTAGTCATAATTGATTTAGAATAAAGTTGTGCTTTTATGTAGGCCTAAAATATGTTTTTCTTAAATACAGAGTTTTCAATGCAGTGGCTTCGGAAAGATCCTGTTTCAAAAGTTTAGTGATGGTGCTACATACTTAATTGTATAGTCATGCAATAGGCTATAGGCTGTGTTATAGGCTGTGTTTTTCAAATACATTCTATATTACATCCATATATAATGCTACTCATGATATTAGTCAAAATAACTCAAATACCTCTTACTCCCTTCTATCATCTTCATCGGATTTGTCTTAGTAGCGACCTGCAAGTCTTTAAACTTAAAAAACAATCCTGCATGCATCAATAATGAATATAAAAGCTAAATATAAGCGACAGTAAGGTCCTTGCTTCGACAGAAGAGAGCACTGTTTCAATGCACTTTACTAAGATACAGGCCAGTTAATAGCACAACTACCTCACATAATGTATCATACTGTATGTGCTATCCAGTTTTCATAGTCGGAACTACATTTCCCTACTTAAAGATGATTAATTACTTTCCCTTCATTCTTTGGTGGCATCCCTGACAGTTTTGCCAATCGAGCAGATTCTTCTAGTAACTAATGTGTTTGTGCTGCCTGAACCAGTATGAATAAAAAAATATTTGATTCGGTTTATTTTCTGCTGTAGAGGGTATGAATAACCCATTATGTGAGGGCCAACACATATCATCTTTGGGGAACATTTGTTGGAGCCCATACTGAGCCACAGTGATTTACACATATTGTAAAATAAACAGATCAGTATGCTCTTGTTTATTGTTGATGTGATGATTTGTGACGAAGTCCCTGGACTCTAATGTGTTCTATTAATTTCTTATTGATGCATATCTAAATACAAAATACAAAGTCTGGATGCTTGCTGTTCATTAAGGTTGAATCATAGTATCCTTGGGTATTAAAATGACAACTATAACAGACAGAAGTTGATAGAAAATAGCTATGTGGGTGTAAGTCATGGTTCAAATATGTGGTATTTCCTTCCTTTGTGATCTGGCAGAATGCAAATACCTGAAATAAACATTTCTGAATCCGACTTTGCTGACTGGTGGAGAAAGAATCCAAGGCATGCCATTTTGGGTGTTAAAACCATTAAAATAAAGACTAAGCAAGATGTGATTTGCATTTTTCCACCATTCCGACTGTAATGCATGCGACTCAGCAGGGCTTTTGATCTATGATGGGTGCTTGGAACACTGAGTGTGAACGATGGGTGGTTAATGCCGGAGTGATGGAGCTCTCCCATACCACGCGGCAGTCACCCTGAGGCAAAAGGCAGAAAGGATGATATGTAGTCAAAGCAGGGGAATCTTCTGTTGGATGTCTGCTATGGTTGTTTTGTTTTAGACAGCAACTTAGGTTCATTATTTTCTGCAAAGATACAGAGACCATGTTGGACAGCAAGTTTGAGGGGGCGGGGGGCACCCATTACATTCACTTGGGAGTATGGCTCAACGCATATGAACAACTGGAGAGTAACATGCACCTCAAATCACTGCTGACCACACAATGAGTCTTCAGAGACCAGATCAATAGAAAGAGAGCTACAACTCCCCTGTGAAGTTTATTGCTGCCCAATTAAAAACGTAGTGGAGGAGAACCTGAAAACCAAGCAAATGTTATCAAGCTTGTTTTTTTTCCAACCAGCGGTCAGTGCTATCAAAAGCTGATACAACATGTGTTAAAGTGTAGAGGCATATGGCCCCAAACTCTGCCTCATGCACTATCTCTTGGAATTTCAACTTTACACATAATTGTCTCTCTTTGGGAGGCTCCCTCCTGACAGAACGGGCCAAACTGATTAAATATTGAGGCACTTCCTGAATTGGCGTTGCTTGTTACTGCTCTTTCTGACCTAATTCCTCTCCAAAATCCTCTCCACAATGCAGATCGGATTTTGGCTGCACTTCTTTTCCCTGCCTAAAGGATGGTCATCCGAGGTAGCCTCTCATTCGCTCTCTCCTCTTCATTTTTCCTTCCTTAAAATTGTGAGGTCTAAAATTATAGTAAGGCACTGTCTTCTTCTACGAAGGGTCAAGCTGGCAATCAAGGGCTTACTTGTGGTAAAATCCCGACTACAATTTGATTGACTCCAATTGGTATCCATGCTACCAACGACCAATTGACTTACTCAAAGTGTCCTTAAAAACAGTCTCACAGAGGGTCTCTATCTAAGTGACTAACGGGAGTTTAAGATCCTTGCCCATGTTCTTTTAAACAGTTTGATGATGTCCATGTAGTTTATTCAAGAAGATTTTACCACAGCAAACTAGCTGACTGCCACTGTTCAGGCAGACATATATATTTCCATCCTTCCACATGCATGGAACGGCAGTTTATTGAGTTGGGCAATAAATTTGCCTAACAACTAACAATCTGACTGCGGGGCCAGATTTAGCATACTGTGTGTGTATGCAAAAGGTTCAATACACAAAGAAGTAAATGTAGCAGTTTTCAGTCAAAAATGCTATTGATCTTTACACTGTATGTTCAAAGTTGGCCCAGCATTACTTAGTAATCCCTTTTTTGTTGTTTAAAATTGTGTCAGTCTTGTGCCGAGATTGATGTAACAACTGTTTTGGAAACTGATTGATGATGATTAAGCGTCTTGCGCTCCGACCAGCCTTTGCCCCTTTCCCACCCCCCATGGTGATGTCATCTGGTTGTTTTGTGCTGTGCCTCCTGTCACAGAGAAGTATTGCCAGACGGCCTCAGAAACAGCTCCATGTGCTTTGTCACTGGCACTGGGGAAAGCATCGCACAACCATCATCTCTCATTCATGTCCCGTCCAAAACAGCAGGACGTGATGATTTGCCGACCTTTTCATGTAGCCTCTTATTGTGCATTAGGTTAGCAGTTAGCTCATTGACTTGATGATTGGTGTGATGATCAAAGTCAGCACAAAAACAAATTCAAAATGTCATTTGAAGTTGACTGAAAATAACTTGTTGTCTGTTGTGGTCGTGGAACATGTTGAATATCTGGTGTGAAACCATGATCTCCATTTCGTATCTTCTGAACGTTGCTGCACACTGTTGCAGTGGTTTAATGTAGGGTGGATCCACTAGATGGAGCTACCCCTGCTTTGCAACGCACTCACCTTACTCAGCGAAGGATGAGGCATGTGGTCAATTGGCAGATTTCCACATCTGACATTTAGAATAAATGTAGGAATAGCACAGGTGATACTAATAACAATAACATTAGGGATGGGTCTGTCCCAGTAACACAGTGGGACAGTGAGCCAACACGCTCAATACCAGGATTGTAATCTGCTTCCTTCTGTGGCAAGTTAAAAATGTCCTCCGGGAAAAAAGCCATTACCAAAGTCTTGAAATCTGATCACAGTGGTTAAAACAATCACAATTGCACTCTTCAGTCTATTTCCCTTTATATAACCAGATAAAAGTCAGTTTCAACAAAATCCTGACCTGCTGCACTTGATGATTTTAGACTACACACATGCTGTTTCTGCAGATCATGCTGGACTGAGAACAACGGTCGGCTTGTCTCATCTGACAGCTCGTTACTTGCCCCTGTTGGACTTCTGCGCATGTCAATGGATTCCCAGAATTACTTTAACGAATACAATATTATGCCTCTTAAATTGGAAAAAAAGACAGGTAGGATCCAAATTATAAACCAGAACCGGCCTTTACTGTAATGGCTCAGTAAAACCAAGCATGAACAATGCAGTCAGTCGAAAACAAGCAGTCATGTCCAAAGGGGCATCAGCGGGAAGTCAGTTTGTGGAGGACTACTGTGGCTAAAGGGCAGGTAGGAGGGAGCAGAACACACTATAAGGACTAATGCTGGCAAGGGAAGGAGTGCCATGAGAGGTAAAAGCAAGACTTTTGAAAGAAGAAATAACACATTCCTCCTTTTATAGGTGACACGTTAAATTCTTCACCAGTAAAATGCATCATTGCTCAATCTAATACACTTACTTTTAGAATGATACCGTAATTGTCACTTTCGACACTGTTTAGCAAATGTTGCACTCTCTCCCTTTTAATGATAACAAAATATGGTCATGATGGTCTTTTTTTCCCAGGCATTTGCCATATGAGTGATGAATTCACTGACAACAGATTGACTAGGATGTTCAATTACATTAGGTCAAATAAACGCATGCTTTTAGTGTACTGACATTATTTTCCCATACCACTACTACTACTTTGAAGGAGTAAAAGCTGTATTTTTTTTAAACAGTTCAATTTATATTTTTCATGAAACGTAACTGCACCAACATAAATCAGAATCTAATTTTCTGCCAGCGCAGGTTGCTTATAAATCGTGAACAAAAACATTTGTGGGACCTTTGAATAGTGTGATAAACATGCCAACCTTTGAAAGTCTCACTCTCAAGGTAAGTTATGTTTTCCCCCCATAACATCCCACACATTGACTTCACCCCATGAGTTATGTCTAAGATGGGATTCAGCATAGAGAACAGGCAGCTGTATAACAAGCCAGAACCTCTCGTGTGGTCACTAGGCCCAAACATCTAACGTTAAGCTGTTAAATTGCAGTCTTCCACAGAGACATTTCAAGGGATTTCCCACAGTTGGAAATTCATATAGAACTACACACTGCATCATCGAGGGAGTAATTGCTTTTTCATCTTCTGTCTATCTTAACTTTCTTTCTAATTGTTTTGGGAAGAAGGAAAAGATGAGTATTGCTCTTTGGAGGTGTTGCCTCCACTGCTGCAAGTAGTTTTTGCTTTCACTGACGAATAAATAACAAAAAAGAAAATTGAACACCGAAGTTTAAAAATGAGGGATGATGAAAGGTGCACTGGTAAATGTTTGGGCTTCTGTGTGACTCCGCCTGGGGACTGGTTGGATTTGTGTTTGCCTGATGAGAGAGTCCCCTCTGTTGAGGGGAGGAGGGTACACCTGGATGAACATGTTTTATGTAACAAGAATATCTTTCCAGAAGGCAGCGCTGCTCCCGGTGTTATTATCTCTCGAGCAGTTGGATTTCCATCAGTCTGTGTGGTTGGAGCCATTGGCATTTCCAGATGGCATGAACACCCTGGTGGATAAAACAGAATATCCATCTCAGTCCTATCGCATCTATAAAGCCTAGGGGTGCTTACTTCTAGTTACTTTTGCTTGAAAGGGCAGAAATACTGAAAAGTAAATAATTATAATTCATATAATATGTTGTGTTTGTACTGTACATTGGACTGTAGCGACCATTGAGGAGGCACCGCTGTGTATGGATATCAGACCGGAGGGAGCAGCGTTGCATAATAACCGGTGAGCTGAAACTCTGTGAATCCCATCAAGTGAGTTCCAATTAGCCGCTATACGGATATGACTATGTGTCTAATTAGATACACTTTTATGTTTTTGGAATACTACAAGGCATCTGGCAGCACAGATAGAGGCTCGCCTGTTGCTGACAATGATCAGACAAACATCACTCTGGTCGTTTAAAATGTCTCCAGTGTGTCATTACTGCGGCCACCATTGTCACGGTGCAACTGAGAATAGCGTTTGATAAATCCAAGAGAGAGAGAGAGAGAGAAAGGGGGGGGGGGGGGGGGGGGGGGGTCTAGTCTCACAATGCGCATGCAGGGGAAGCTTCTTTTGGGTAATGGCAGGAGGGGTTATCTGTCTGTCCCTTCATCACCATGCTAGTGGTAATAAAATGCTGCTTTGTGGCAGAGAATAAAAGCAACCCCCCCCCCCCCCCCCCCCCCCCCCCCCTTGGAGGGGGGGCTGAAACAGAGAAGCCATTAGAGAAGAAAGAGGCAGTAATCTGATCATGTCGGATAGGCACAGATGCGGCATCAGTTGAACGTGCCATTATGTCAACCTTCTGCCTCGGAGCAAACATACATTTCCTGTTCGTTCTGTGTTTACAACAGATGACATCTGTGCATTTCGTGTCGTATTCTGGTGTCTGCATCATTACGATAATGTCTTAACTCACCTGACTGCAGGAGAGCACATGGTTAGGCTCGCAAAGTGAATTACACGCCAGAAAAAGACAACGTCATTAATAGCTGTTAGTCCATTTTAGTCCATGTTTAGCTTATCTAAATTGGTTCCAGTATTGCTCTCAATCCATATCTGACAATATCATTTATAGGTTTAGGTTTTGGAACTCCACCACTCCTCAACACTTTCTGATACATTTTCCTAGTATTTAAAAAAAGAAAAGAAAAAGAAGTCAGTGTATTTGACTGAAAATAACCAAAACGTAATTTTAAAGATTGAATAAACAGTGGTGTGACTTTTTTTCTTCTTTCTTGTCCTTGTTTTTTTTTACCATGACTTTCTTCTCCACTTTAATCAAGGTTATAGCTTTGTTCAAACAATTTCCGGATTCATGAATAAGGTTTTTGTGCTCTCCAGGCTTTAAAAAAAGAAAATAGTGCAAGGTGCATGCAACCAAGATAAACGTTCCCATACCATAGGGGAACATGAGAGGAAGTGTTCCTAGTTTGTTGTTCCATTGTTTCCCTTTGCAAATAAAATAAAAATGATTCATCTTCTTCTTACTTTTAGCTTTTTTTAAATTATCTTTTGTTAATGTATTTTTCTATGATATGTACTGTACTAACGCAACTACATTACATTACATTACATGTCATTTAGCTGACGCTTTTATCCAAAGCGACTTACAATAAGTGCATTAAACCATGGGTCCAAGAATCAAGCGAGTACAATTTCTTCAATAAAGTTAAACTACAAAGTGCTATCAGTAAGAGCCATTTAAGTGCTAGCAAAGTGCTACTACGGCGCTACCTTCCCTGTTCAAGGTATAGTCAAAAAAATATGTTTAAAAAAAAAAAATATGTGTTTTTAGTTTGCGATGGAAGGTGTAGAGACTTTCTGCTGTCCTGATGTCAATGGGGAGCTCGTTCCACCAATGAGGAGCCAGTACAGCAAACAGTCGTGACTTCATCGAGTTTTTAGCTCGTAGTGACGGAACTACAAGCCGATTGGCAGAAGCCGAGCGAAGTGAACGAAGTGGGGTGTACGGTTTGACCATGTCCTGGATGTAGACCGGACCCGATCAGCACGGTACGCAAGTACCAATGTTTTGAAGCGGATGCGGGCGGCCACCGGTAACCAGTGAAGGTCGCGGAGGAGCAGAGTAGTGTGGGTAAATTTCGGGAGTTTGAAGACCAGTCGAGCAGCTGCATTCTGGATGAGCTGCAGCGGTCGAATGGCATTAGCAGGTAGACCTGCCAGGAGGGAGTTACAGTAGTCTATCCGTGACCAGAGCCTGGATCAGAACCTGTGCCGCCTTCTGAGTGAGAAGAGGTCGTATTCTCCTGATGTTGTACAGCATGTACCTACAGGAGCGTGTTGTTGTGGTAATGTTGGCAGTCAGGGAGAGTTGACTGTCGAGTGTCACACCGAGGTTCCTGGCAGTCGGAGTCGGAGCCAACACTGAGTTGTTAAAGTTAATAGTCAGGTCGTGGGTGGGAGAGCCTTTTCCTGGAAGGAAGAGAAGTTCAGTCTTGTCCGGGTTAATTTTCAGGTGGTGTGCGGACATCCACTGAGAGATGTCAGTCAGACAGGCAGAGATTCGAGATACCTGTGTTTCAGATTGGGGAAACGAGAGGATCAATTGGGTGTCGTCAGCGTAGCTATGGTAGGAGAAGCCATGCGAGCGAATGACAGAGCCGAGAGAGTTGATGTACAGAGAGAAGAGAAGAGGACCAAGGACTGAGCCCTGAGGGACCCCAGTAGTTAGAGGACAAGGCTCAGACACAGATCCTCTCCAGGATACCCGGTAAGTGCGGTCGGTGAGGTAGGATGAGAAGAGTGAGAGTGCGGTGCCTGAGATACCCAGGTCCTGGAGGGAGGAAATAAGGATCTGGGGTTTCACTGTGTCAAAGGCAGCGGAAAGGTCTAGAAGGATAAGAACCGATGAGAGAGAGGCTGCTCTAGCAGTATGAAGCTGCTCAGAGACAGCAAGGAGGGCAGTCTCTGTTGAGTGGCCTGCCTTGAATCCAGGCTGGTGGGGGTCTAGAAGGTTGTTACTGTGGATATAGGAGGAGACTTGGTTAAAGATAGCTCACTCGAGAGTTTTGGAAAGGAAGGGGAGGAGAGAGGTCTGTAGTTATTGACTTCAGACGGGTCGAGAGTGGGTTTCTTCAGGAGAGGGTTGACTCTTGCCTCCTCCAGAGAGTTAGGGAAACTGCAGGTTGAGAGGGAGGTGTTAATAAGATGGGTGAGAAAGGGAAGAAGGTCGGGAGCAAAAGACTGGAGAATGTGAGATGGGATGGGGTCAAGGGGGCAGGTGGTTGGGCGAGCTTTTTGGGGTTAGACAAAGAGGATTCGATTCTGGATTGGTAGAACAGACTTTTGGCTGCAGAGATAGAGGCAGAGAAGGAGGAGAGAAGAGAGTGATAGGCGAGCAGGTCGTCGGCGTGTTTGGATTTTCGCCATTTCCTTTCCGATGCTCGCATGGTGGCTCTCTCAGGGTTGTGGGAGGGTTGTCAGTTCCAAAGAGTGGGAGAGAGTAAGAGATGAAGAAGTAGTCAGAGACATGAAGTGGAGTTACAGTGAGGTCAGATGTAGAGCAGTTTCTGGTGAAAATATAGTCAAAGTGGTTGCCAGCTTTGTGAGTAGGAGGGGAAGGACTGAGAGAGAGAGCAAAGGAAGACAGTAAGAGTAGCAGGTCTGATGACTTCTCTGTCTGGATGTTAAAGTCACCCAGAAGGATGAGCGGGGGGGCATTTTCTGGGAAGTTTGATAGGAGGACGTCTAGTTCTTCCAAGAAGTCTCCCAAGGAACCAGGTGGACGGTAGAGAACAACAATGGTTAGTTGAACCGGATGAGTAACCGTCACTGCATGAAATTCAAAAGACAGTGGGGTGAATAATGGAAGCGGGTAGAGAGAAAAACTCCATTTGGGTGAGATGAGTAGACCTGTGCCCCCACCCCGACCAGAGGGTCTGGGTGTGTGGCTGAAGGAGAAGGCAGAGGAGAGAGCAGCAGGGGTTGATGTGTTGTCTGGTGTGATCCAAGTCTCAGTGAGAGCCAGGAAGTCCAGTGATTGCTTGACAGCGAAGCCAGAGATGAAGTCCGCCTTGCGGTTAGCTGACTGGCAGTTCCAGAGGCCCCCTGTGACGAGGTGCTGGGTCTGTGTGGAGCGGGTGGGATAAATAAGAGAGTGGGGATTTTGATGCATGTGTGAACGAGTCCGCGGTCTGTAGTATCTATGAGTAGATGTGCACACAGGTTTCGGAAAGAAAACACATTATCACAGGGAAATGTTTATACTCAGCCGCCCTCAGCCACCACCGAAGACTCCCACGAAAGACTTCTAGGTCTTTATCCTCCAAGTCTTCATACGAGGAGTCTTCCCTGACGCTTCAGCCGATGCTACAAGCCAACTATACACATTACTATCAACATTACTATTCACCAGTCACGGTGAACACAGAGAAGGATGAGGATATAAAAGCTGTCCAGAGCAGTATTAATGTGCTTAACATTTAATTTCATATGACCATTGAAGTACTATTTCAGCAGCAGCAAATGAACATCATGCCATTACATATAGCGACATGATGGTGGTGTTTATTTCCTGTCTCACTGGTATAAACTGCAGATGGAAACATTCATTTTGCTATGCGTGGGCGTGAGATATTCACACATCACTAAGCCATGACCTATAGGAGGCTGGATCCATAACATAAACACACAATGTAATAGAAGCATCCTACTGTCTGAAAGAGAGGCTTCCAAACCTTTTTCTATAAACAGCACTGTGGGCCTGCACACGCTTTCACAATCTGCTGACTAAGAGGCCTGCTACGAATGCCGCACACCTTATCTAATCACTTTAATGCTCTGCGACAAGACTTTTCCTCCTCTTAGTCCCTCTTCCACAACAATTCAACATGCTGATAACTCCCCAACGCCTCCAGACACCTGCTCAACATCCAGTACGGGAAGTTTCTGAGCTGCTGGGCTCACTATGAGTGCTTTTGTGAAATGCCAAAATATTCATAAAAAACACAGTTAGTGTACAAGCTGCTTTTATTTGGCGTGTAAGCATAATTTAGGCATTATTTATGAACATTTTCCTTCGGGGATTAAGACAGCTTTACGTGTCTGTTTTATCCATTCGGTTTTTCCCCCTTGACGACCAACATGTCTCCAGTGTAATATAAACAAGTCGCAGAATGATTTTTCATATGTAGGCATGTGACACGATGTATGTGTATCATGCTGCAACGCTATGATGGCCGCACATCTAAATGAAAGAGTTGGAGGAAATTGGTCAACCAGTGAGATAGAGTCTGTAGAGAGAGGGGAACCTAGAGGCAGCTGTCACCATGATGAATGAATTGAAGGGCGAGTCAGATTTCCTTCACTGTGCAGTTCAATGGGCCAAAACGTGATTCAGGTTTGAAGGAGCTCTAAGAGGAACAGGAATGTATATTATCCTTGGATCAATTGATGAGTCTCTTTGTCTTCTTTTGTGGGCGGGGCATCGTCATCTTGTATAACTCTGGGGTAGTCTTGGCTGTTATTGCTGTATCTATAACTCATATTCTTTAGATGGGTTTCGAGAACTGACATTGGTGGGTAAATAAACATACCGTGAAGATGCGGTGTGGGAATCTTCTGAGATACTGGATTCATCCCAGAGCTCTGGGTTTACTTGAAGAAAACTACTCGACCGTGACATTAGCTGCTTCAAGGGATCTGCAGCAACCAGGGATGCAGCCTGTTGGGATGGAAGCTGTCCAATCAGCCTACAAGCAGTAATTCACCGATCCTTGCTACCCTGCTGTTGCTTTTTGCAGGTTTGGCTTCTGTATTCTGTGTGCTTTAAAGAATAAAGACAATCGGAAAATAAGATAAAATAAGACACATGTCCCATGGTGCTGGCTGCCATTCACTTGTTATAATTAGTTTGACTTAAGACATAAACACACAAGGCAAACACAATGATTCATGTGTTGAATATTAAAAGTTGAGAGCATTACAGCACGATACTGCAGCTGACAGTGGTTACTAACATGAGCATGCTTCAGTGAGATAAGCATCCCAAAGCAGGCTTAACCACTTTCAGGCACTCTGCATTGCATATTAGCTTTCCATTCTGAAGTGGTGTTCGATAAGAAGAGTATGACAATATAGGAACTGGCAATGTGTTGGCTGAAATATCCCTGGGACACTTAAAAGTCTGCTTCTCCCTGTAGCATTTGGCTTGTCGGAAAGTTATGATGTTGTAGTTTTTAAGTCTGGCTGCCCTTGAGAGCTGCAAGCTGTTGAAAAGGTTTGTGGCTTTGAAAGGTATAAGTGCAGCAAACTACAACCACCTGGAGCTCTTACCGTGGGCCTCCTCCAGGTTCTGTCAGGACTGTTCTCACCAAGAGAAATACGCTCGACACAAGAGGATCCGCTCTAAAGGCTGCAATTTAGAGGACAAACCTAAAGTGTGTCTCACTCTGCAGGATGAGTTAAATCAATGTGTATCGATAAAAGGTACCGACTACAAGAAGAAAAGTACAAACAGAACACCAGGATTTGTATTGTGATGTAATTTATCTTAAGACGGCAACACTTGGATGAGTCACAACCAAAACAGACATTTTCAGGAAAAAAAAACTGTGGGTTATTAAGATAAGAAATTGTTGGACATATTGTTGGACAAGGTTAAGCTTGATCACTCACTCAGGTGGATGTGTGTCAAAATGAAATGCAGATTCCACAACTGAATAGACCGCCTTCAACCTACTTCCCCCACAAATAATATACCTTCCAGGATTTTTTAGAACTTTGTTCATGGACTGTAAATCTAATTGGATTCTTGATGGAAAATCCTCCTCAGCGGTAAGAGTGGGGAAATTATTTTCATTTTCATTTAAAGCAAATGCACACACAAACCAAATCACACGCGCACAAGAAAGTGGATTAAAGTTGGGGGCCAGACGTAGAGATCGACGCGCATGTTTGTCAGTGCTCGTGTCAGAGTTTATTTCAAAAGAAAACCTCTGATTCATAATGGTAGAGTAAAGCTACATGCAGCTTAGATTTGTACGTGTAGCTTTGACTTATACACATTATATTTTGTTATAAAGATACATTCAAACTTGTAATTAACAGAGAAAGTTGTCCTTTTTAAGATGAAGAACCACAGCATTTCAGCATGCATAGTCAAACCAACACTTTGGACAGAATATACCTTCTTGGCTTGTTTTCCTTGCTTTACGTTCTACTTATTTGTCTTTATTTTGAATTATTCATTTGAAACAAAATGAGTATGGGAACAAATCTAACTGTACTGACCTTTGACACAGTGTGCAGCTGTTGCATTTAAGTGGTGGGGATTTAGTCAATCGCTCAAGACTCTTTAACGACAAAAAGGTTTCTGGAGGGATCCTCTGAATTCTCAGAGGACTGTGTTGGCTTAATTGGTCTTGTCAGGCCTGATCTAAATCAATACCCTCACTCCTTGCAACGCTGTCGTGTCTACTTTTTCACCTCTCACGTCAACATAAGGTACAAGAACTTGTGGGATGCTTCAGGTCACATTTACCAATTATAATGCTGTGTGCAGAGTATTTTTTTAAATGACAAAAGGATTGATTTTACCATGTGTTCTCAATCATCGGGATCAGCCCTCGCTCTGCAGGGTGAGAGGAAATCCCTCATTCGCTTCCCTGGCCGTTTCATTTCTCACTGTAAGTGGATGTGTGTCCTCCCTTGTCTCCTCATCTTTATTCCCTGCAGAAGGCCTCGCCGCTGCACTCAGAAGGATTGTCTCCCCTCTATCATGACCGCACGTCCTCTGTTTCTATTGTAATCAGCCCGTTAAGGTGTGCCTAGCTGAAGTGCCGAGCTGGAGTGCTTTCTCCATTTAACACTCACTGCAACATAACTGCTGCACCGGTATGTTTTTTTTAATTTTAATGTTCAAACTGCTTTAAAGCTAAACTATTTTACTTTGTAGGAATGTTACAAATAAGAAGGTTGATTCATGAGCAATACAAATACACTTATGATGGCTAACGATAGCACATTTGAGGTAGATATTTCATTATCCCAGTACAAAGCTTTTGACTCCCCTCTACTACTGTTACACCACACACTAACCATCATCCAGCAATTGTCACTTTTGGCCACAGTGGCTGTTGTACTGCCAAAGTAAAATGTTCATATTTACTTTGGCATCAAAGACCTCATATTGCACAATAGAGAACAGGACACACAGTTGTAGGCTATTTATTATTTATCTCAATCAATATATCTCCTCCACCATAGACATATGTAAACAGTTGATTAATGCTTGATGACATGATGTACTTTACACTGTTAATACCATTTCATTATATATGAATACAGCTGGGTTATGTTTGCTATCAAACATAGTGAAACCCTTTATATTGGTCATCCTGAATTCTAGGTGAACAGTACAAATGGGTTATGGATGATATGAGGATTTAAAGTAGCGGAAAAATACATTGAGAAATGTCTTTACATTTCCTTACAACTACATTATTCTTTCTTGTCATTCTTATTGTCATTCTTATTAAGCGTGTATTGACTGCGCGGAGATGCTAAATAGGGGAGTTTAAAATAAAGGTACCAAATAAATCCAATTGTGATATATGGTGCTTAAGAATGCTCATTGGTTAACATCGTTGTTGCCTGAACACAAATGGACCCAGGATTAGTTTCTGCTTCAGCTGTGCTGGTTTCCTCCAACTGTCAGGTGGACTGGAGCCTCGAACACCTCGAGGTATGAATGTGTCTGAATGTGTATGAATGAGCCATATGTCTGAAGTCTTCTCTGCCCTCCCCCAGAGGGCAGAGAAGACTTCCGCTGTCGCTGTCTTCCCCTTATGACCCTGAAATGAGTGGGAGGAGAATATAAATGACTGAAAACTGCACATATATTTTATAAAATGTTCACTGATCTGTATTTCTCTTATGTTGATGTTGCTGCTCGTTGCCATTACTGATATTCTAATATATTGAATTCTGTTCATGTATAAATGGATAGGCCGCCTGCCAATGCCTCAGGCACAACTTTTCATTAATTCAGTCCTTTATTATACTACTTTTCTTACATTCTGAGCTAATTATTAGACCTGACAAGGACATACCTGTGTGTAGCAGGGATGACTGTGCTAAGCATGCCCTTGTTTTACATTCTGACTTGATATGTGTAGGCCAATCAGCCGGATTAGAAAGAATAATCAATACAGACACTTCTCATTAGCAAAATAATATGTCTCAACAATGTGGATTCAATCCACTTCTCTTCTTAAGGCCCACTATTTGTTTATGCATTTGTAGTGTTTAAAGTGCAATTATGTAAACTAAGCATTCTGAGCTCTACAGTCACAGTGTATTAAGTCACTGGTTCCTCATAACGTGTCTTTTTAAAGCACCAGTTAATGCTTAAAAGGTATCAGCAGCTCTGATTGTTAGACTCTCCACTGCTGTTTTTTCTTCTTCTTCTAAATGGTCATTTAGCCATATGTGCCTTATAAATATTACTTAACCATATCCTCGTAGTTCGGAGAACTGCCAGTATGGAAGTCTTGACCTGCTGTAAACATGGAGCAGAAATGGGATTAATCTCTATTTTGTGTGTTCTGGCACTCAGTCAATACATTGCATTTCTCCATCTTACCATTAAGTCCTCTGTTGGGTCTTAAAAGCATTACTGTACAATATGATTGGAGAAAAATATATTAGTTGATGTATCATGCAGGCGATTGAATGAAAATTAATTAACTATTTTGAATATCCGTAATTCTACATGTTTTGAGCTCAACATTATCTTATTGCAGCTCCTCAATTGTGAGATTTACTACTTTCCCCAGTTTTATATCAATCTAAACTATATATTGTCTTTTTAATTGTAGGTCAGCAACACTATTTTCTGACATTTAATAGACCAAGAAGTACTTGATTTTTCATATTCAATAGTAATAATCTCAGCCCATAATTTGATGCATTGATATTAAATTGCCTACCAGTAAATCCAATGCATATAGTTAGTATGCATCTGCAGTGATAATGTATAATTAATTATCGAGACATTCTGGTGTATGAGGAGTACTTTGTGAATGTGGAATTTCTTCTTGCAAGTGAGAATTTGTTGTAACTGTTCTTGGCTGCAGTGTTGAAACTTTTCTTAACTTTTGAAGCAGCTTAGTTAAGGAGTGTCCCTTTGTGTCTACATCCGTTCCCACGTTGCAGAAAGTGAGTAATTAGTAGTGAGTAGTGAGTCGAGTCTCCTCAGTGCGCATGGCACGAGGCAACACAGCTGCACTCAAGTGAACATGTACATCCTGTGTTTACACGAGGACTCAATCAGGGCGCACGGGGACACTCGTGTATACCTCAGCCAACTGAACAACCTGAAAAGTCGAGATTGATCTGCACCCACGTGCACCGATGCATAAATGTGCCACTATACAGCGTTCACATGCAAGCTGATGCAGCTCCGCACTCCTCCAGCCCAAGCAAGCCTGGCGATGGATGACTTTATCTGAGAGAGGGCTTTTTCCTGCGGAACGTGAATCAGCTGTAACTTGCAGAATTCCCCGCGTCACATGGTCTTTCTTACGTGGAGGAACATTTTTGGTGCAGGGGGATTCGGAGAATACTACTGCTGCTTGCACCTGGAAGGAACGAGCGTGCAGTGCTTCCGATTGGATTTAAGCTGCAGTCCACTTCACGCCAACTGCATCGGCTACAACTGTGAGAGAGAATGTGTCCATCATGTGACACAATGCGCCGGCAGCTATTCTCGTGAACTCTTTCGTGGTTTTCCAGACTTCCATCCACAAGTGGAGCGTATTTCTGCTTTCCAGCCACAGATAAAAATCACTTCACAACTACAATGGGACAACGTGACCGGCTGAGTAGACGAAATGGTGCCCGTGGAAGTGCAGTGAGAGTGCGAGGCGGCGACTTCCAGAGGACACCTGCAGACGAGTGAATGCCGTCTCCGATGTGGAGCTTGTCGCTGTCCGACGCGCGCGTGGTGCTGAAATTTGGATGATGCCTGGCCAGCGACTGCAAGGCTGCCGCTCCCTGCACCTCAACGAGGACAACGGCCGCTTCGCTCTGCTCGCAGTCCTCATCATACTGTACCTGCTGTGCGGCGCTGCGGTCTTCTCGGCCATCGAGAGGCCGTCGGAGCTGCGGGCTCACGGCCGCTGGAACGGGACGCTCCTCAACTTCAGTGAGACCTTCAACATCAGCCTGCAGGACCTCAACTCCTTCCTGCGGGAGTACGAGGCCGCCATCGCCGCCGGGATCCGGGCTGATGCTCTGAGGCCACGATGGGATTTTACAGGGGCTTTTTATTTTGTTGGAACTGTGGTGTCGACTATAGGTGGGTGATCTATGCAGCATTCACTGACCTTTGCGTCCGTTTGGTTGCAGCCATGGTGTCCTCTACTTGTTGGAAAGCATACATTATTCCAGTATAACCATGTGTAGCAAAGCCCACATCGAGCCTCAAATAGCACATGAATCATGCTCACTATATTAAGTCAGTAATTATTGGATCTATTTAGGAAGTATGGGAGGTTACATACTGAACACATGTGGGACCTACTGCTCCGATAAAGCTACATCAAGACAAATAAGTTGGAGAATGTTTAATATTAATATTGCCTTTGCTTGTTAAATAATCATATAATTACTGACCGTCTGGACATCAAAAGGAGCTGCCGTCCCTGCAGGCTGCTATCTTTCCACTGGCTTACTTACAGAATAACAGATTAACATTTCTGTTTTTTTTCCAGTCATGTGTTTGCATTTTGGCTGTGAGGGACTTTGGCAACAGGGGCGACATCTGACTCGCCTGCCAGGAATGGCACGCTCATCCCTGGCTATAGGACAGCACCCATGGGTGCAGTCTTTCTTTTTTAGTTGCCACATTTCCATTCAAACCAAAAGGAATGTCAATGAGAAGCCCCGTCTGCTCCCCCTCATTTAACATTTACTCGTGCGATAGGTCAGAGAAGAGCAAGTGTCCCTCGCAGGACACCCGAGGGCCAACAGTGTGGTGCACTGCATGCCTGATGGCTGCAACTCCTCTGCCCCTTCCTGAAGGCTAGAGAGGAGCCACAGCATACAGTGAGTGGATGAGCGATTGAGTGTGAACGGGTGAACAAGCAAACAGAAGCACTTCAGGTAGTCATGTGAGCTGACAGCTGCTCTCTATCCCTGACCTTGCCCTTGATACACACAAACATATGTACACTGTGATACCGCCTCCTATTAATTGAAAACTGGAGCAATGAGAGGAATAAGGAAAACTGATGGCTGTGCAGAGAGAATTAGATCCATATGAGCAGAAAACCTGTCAGAAGTTTATTAACTGTAGACCTGTCATGAGCGCTTTACTGGCTTCTCCGCCTCCTGCTCTCAGATACAGAAATGCAGAGCTCTCCGGCAGACCGCTCACTCAGCTCACCCAGTCACAGGAGGGAACCACAGCAGCTGTGATTGTGTACATGTCTGTGGCAGCTTGAAATCCTCTTGTGCTCCAGTTGTCATGTCGCGCAAGATCATAGAAACTGACTCAGCTCCTCGGGTGGAAAAGGAAGAAAAGGGTGATGTCTTTCTACAGTAATTGCTGTTTTCATATGCTTGCATGGATTTCTGTCTAGATTTCCATCTTGCTTTGATCTCCACCGCCCCCCTCCCCGCCGGCTTGTGTGCTACTTGTTCTTCATGCTTGTGAGTCGCTAATATGAAAGGGATTTGGGGGCCTCCCCACACAATCCAGAGTGGCATCCCCCTGTGCAATCTACACTCCTCCCAAACGCGTCCAACTTGCTGTGCTGTGACAGAGGCTTCAAATAGGCATTGACGCTCCCCTTGATATGCCTCCACAATATCACTTTGAAGAATGAAGTGAAGCCGTGGTCACTTGAGGTGCTTGTTTACATAAAGTTTTGGCTAGATTCACCAGCCATTAGTCCCACACCTAGTGTGTTGTAACCCAATTTCAGAGAATGAGGCAGGAAAAACATGTACATTGCAGCTTTTTCTACAGTACAGCGTAAACAACTGCAACAACATCATGCGTCAGCTTTCTGATGTTCTTTTTAGTGACAAAGACAGCCTCATCACAAGGTCAGGAGCCGCTCGGGAGCTTTCCATCATATCACATGATCTTCCTCAGCAAAGGAAGTTGCCCTGCTGTTAGGAATTTGGTGTTGATTCAATTCTCATTTTTTTCGGACTTCTTGTCCTTATATCCATGTTGGCTTAAGAGTTGACATAGAAAGTTCACAGAATAACTGCCAAGCTCAACTTTCTTGCCATGGTGGTGGCGTGGCTCTATGGATGGCAAGGTTCATTTGACGGTGGTTAACATTTGAAATGTTCCAAAAACAATTGGATGGATAACCATGAAAATTGGAACAAAACATGAATTGTTCAACACTTTGTTGTATGACCAAAATCCTGCAAAACAAATGACAATTCCATCCGTCTCAGCTCTACTTTGTGTTTAATGCTAATTAGCTAATGTTAAGATGGACAATCGATCACAAACGGCAAACGAGGTCTATTACTACTCTTTCGTAAAATATCCCTGAGCCGAGAAAAGCTATTTTTATTTGCATGATGTTAATCCAATGTAAAGTAAATCGGTAACTTTTTTGGTTACGTTCCACTTGCCAATCAATTTTCAAACGGGTGAGAGAGGGTACCATCTTTGAGTCCAGTTTCCAGTACATCTATGGGAAAACATCAACAGTACTGTATTAGCATTGTCTTTGTGACCATGTTCGCATGTTAAACGTGAGCATCGAGCTCAAAACACAGCTGTGTGTGAGAACAGCCTCAAAGAGCCGCTAGCGTGGCTGTGGACTCTCATCTTGTTAAAGCTTTGAAGAGTTTCTATTTGTCTACATCCAACTCTTGGTGTTGTTGTCTTGCCCTACATTTTCAGAAGCAGATTTACTTTTTGCATTCTCAATGAAGAGGGCACAAGAGTCTGCTCTGTAAACAGAATTTCTATTAATAGGAACGCTATTCCTAGCCCCCAAGGCTGATTGATAACTGCCAACTGCCAATTAGGACAGTTCTCTGTCGCTGTTTGTGAGCCTGCAGGTCTCACTGTAAGTTGCTAGGATGCCATTTTTTAGAAATACTTTGTCCGCTTTGAAGGGCTCACAGGCCTAATACTTGTCTGTGGATCAAGTGTACTAAGTGATGGCTCTCTGATGTAAGACTTTTAACTTGTTGAGATCGAGTGGGACGGGACAGTTAGAGCAGTTCGTTGTTCTGCAGTTATAATAGTCTGGGATATTTATTCCTGGGGATGGACTCTGTCCTGCCTCTTTTTGCCTCTGGCAGCCACTGTGGCTTCCAGCTCCATCACACTCATAACCCACTCAGAGAAGTCACAAAGGCAGACAAGGCCAATAGGACAGTTGATAAAACAGTACAATCCAGACCCTCATGCAGTTTGTCCTTTAAACAAGGCCTGTTTTAACCTTCATGCAGTCCACAACTTGCGAAATGAGGGTACATTTCAGTGGAGCGAAGATAACAAAATCCTGCTCAGCCCTGGCTGTACAGAGCTGTGCTGCAGCAAGACGACAGGGCACTCTAGCGACGTCTCTTCCCACACCGACCTCTGATTCCAGGTCGATATTTTCATCAAAGTGGCCTCATTAGGCTAATGGCTTTAACTTGTACTGTAATGGACAGTTAATATTGACACTAAGAGAGGTGTTAGAGCAACTCTATGGTATTTTCTAGGTTGCAGTTCAGATTGCAGTGGAAATGATCCTCAAAATGTTGCTTAATTAAGATGCACCTATCAATGTGTCTATATTAACAATGGATCAAATGGCTATGTGTCGTGTGAAAGGAGTCACTCGACGTGAGGAACTCAAAGGGATAAAGAATTATCACCTAAATCTGCTTTTCTCCTCAGCTCCACAGCACGTTGTGGCATCTTTACGCTCATTGTTCTGCTTTTACAGCCCAGAGCTTCACTTTGGTTCAGATATAAAAACAGCAGTATTAAAATGAGACTGTTTCATAACCAGTTGCATAACATAACACAGTATGAACATTATTAACATCATAAACCTATATCTTTTATGGCAGGTATTGTTGTGTACACTTCCTGTGGCTGGATTTGTCCTTTTAGTTCTGGATTAAATGGACAGATTTGGAGGAGAGTCTGTCAAACAGTAGCCTAGTTTGACCTTTGACCATAGCAACCTCCTCAGGCTGATACATGTACGGTTAATAACCTCAGATCACAGTGTAAGAGTGTAACTTCCCTTCAAATTGAGCAAAATCTGGGCTAGTAGTGTCAGAGAGAGAGCACTTTTGAAATGTTAATATGATAGGCAGTTAACATTTGACTGTAAAAGCCAAGACACCTGCCAAAATGCATCACTTTGCAGACCTTGTCCAGTTATATCCAGATTCACAAGTTTATGTCCAATATTTGATTTAATTTTAGAGCTCCCACATCAGGCAAATCTGTGTTGCCCCACAGTGAAGATAGACTATCTGCTGAATTTAGTGAACCTTGACACCATACAGTGTCACACTACAGACGTTACATGCTCAGCTGAAAAACGACAGAATCCTTCTAATGAACAATAAATCGGACCTCAGAAGGCCAGAGTGGACATTTGTCAGGTTTTGTATTCTCATTATCACAAAATCATTTTGGAGAATTAGCATCGATTTGCTGTCATCAAAAAGTAATTATGAATGCATTCTTACTTTATTTTAAGTTCCTAAAGTGAGTATATTGTGATGAAGAAATCATATTTTCTGTTAACTGAAGAAAACTGCAAGCTTGTTATGTCACCTCTCCGTCACTGTGACAGTAAACAATCCGTCCTGGTTCAGTTTCGTGTTACCTTCATCGTATTCCTGTGCCAATTTAAAAAGTGCTGATTTTGAGGACCACTTGTATCTGGATGAAGCTGCAAATCAAATCTGTTCTCTGTACTTTCCTGCACCTCGTATTTATCGAGTCTCCGAGGTTCCAAGACAATATCACCTCAGGATGGCAGAGTATGCATTTGGCATTTAAGCAGTTGGAAAATGTCACATGATGGACTTCATGGATTCCTGAAGACTGGCTGGGTTTTGGCTTTGATGTCATGCTCGTATTTAGATGAAGCGCTCGGTGCTGCCTCGCTGGGAAAGAAAACCCAACATCTGTGTTGTTGTTACTGTTGGTGTATGTTATGAGCGTGCTTACAGGAGGTGGGTGAGAAAGGTTTATAATCGATGTAATCTGATTCGTCGATGCACAGCGATGTTTGTTCTTGCCGCCTTGTCTCTCACTTCAGCACTGTTTCACTTTTCAAGACACGTTGCTTCTGTCTAACATCCATCTTAACTCATTCTAATGCACTCACTTATTTGGATCCATTCATTCAATCACGTTGATCTCCTTACACAGTGTGTTACTGCGGGACAACATGGCAATTGTGTTGCAAAATAGTCTGCTCACATCACACAAGCAGTACATTACATAATGAGAAGAAGATCACTTAAAAGGTTTCTTTTTACAGAACCATTTGAAGCTGGTCAGTATGACTTTATTCCTTACCTCCCCTCTCTTCTCTTTAGATCTCCAGGCTGCTCTGTGAAATCATAGACTCAGAGGAAATGTCACTGTCAAAAAAAGAAAACAGAGGACCTTCAGTCACATGAAAGGCACTGGAGGTCTCTTTGGACTGTGTGCATCCGGACGCAGCACAAAAAGTGTGTCCCCGATGAGCAAGTGGAGCCACACTCTACTGCTGCTGCATAGACGTTCCTGAAGACTGTTTCTAAATCGATCCCGTTGCTGTGCAATATATCAAGTTACCTTTTAGATTAACATTGTAAAAAAGGACTATTTGTAAGGCGAAAGGTATCACTCGTAGTGACAAACCCACACATATTCTATATTTCTGCGTCCTTCAATCATTGTTTGAATTTACGGCTCACAACCATAGCATATGTCTCTAATGAGGGGACATGGTATAACCGTAACATCTCTTATTGGTTTGTGGACTGCTCAAGTTCTGCATTTTGGCCGTCGTCATATCTTGGTTTTTGCATCCATAAGTGACACGAGCACTGAACACTTTTTTTTAAAACCTTGCATGAAATTTAACCACGCTGTCAAAGAGTTCAAGTTGTAAACCGGAAAAACGGACAGACCGGACAACGTCGGGGCAGCGACCTGTCAATCCCAAAGTAGCCACGCCCTAAAGCATACCTTGTGTAACATTTTGCTCTAAATGATTACCATCATTTACTAAATGAACATCACACTGTATTGAAGAAGACTTGAAAATAGTCAAGACCATAACTTGTGTTTTTAGTCACTGTAATTGCCTGACTTCAAAGATGGGAAAATATCAATATTATTCTCCAGATATCACACAGCTGCTTGAAATACATTGTATCTCTCCATTTCTGCCCCTCTCTGAGTTTCTCGCCTCACTGGGTGCTTCCTGATGTGGTGTGTGTGTAGGTGTGTGTGTGTATTTGTGTATTTGTTTGTGTGTGTGTGTGCGCATGCGTGCGTGGGACAAACCTGCTGTGAGGGACTGGCTTCCTTAACTGCTGCTGTACAGGATGGCTGTACACACCTCTGCACTCTGTCACAGCAGGTCATACATCTGCCCCGACTTGCTCCGTACAGTATTCGCCTCCGTACAGTAACTCACAGACTCAAACCATGATGGCGAAGTGATACTGAGATCAATTTACACAGCAGAATTGCTGGGCTTCCTCCTCCAAACGGATTAGCATTTCACTGATTCTGCTCTTTGCACTGGCCAATGCGAAGAGACAATAAACTATGTGTGCTCTTCACACCCTGCAGTCCTCTGCACTGCTTCCCATCAGGGCTAATTTCAACAGACATTTTAAATCATATTCTTTTGACTATCATCAGTTTCTCTAACGACCAAATTTGCAGCGGTGCTGACATCAATGCTGACTCACAGCTATGAGACTTTAAACTTCCCCCATAAGCAGAAAAGTCTCTCTCTTGGAACGTTTGTATTGGTTGGCAACCTTTGACGCAGTGAAACACAAATTGTCGCCATGTTTGCAGATAGCCTGCAGAGCAGATTCCACTTCTGCACCAGCAGAACACTCATCTGCATCTTGGGGTCATGTATATGAAATGTTTTCAATGTTAATAAGCTAGCAGCAAGTTGGAGAACAGCGTGATTTGGCAGCCGTCCATCTGTCTCTGTGTGAAGGAGGGGCTCCTTGTGCGAGAGCAGAGAGACACAGGAGAGCATGCTGCACTATTGTATCCTGCTTACATGCAAGCAGCATGCTGAAATAGTATTTATGGCAAAAGTATTTAAGATGAATTACCATCCTCTCCTGCATGCTGATAAAATCACTTTCCTTTCGGTCAAAACAGAGAAAACACGATAACAGTGTAACAGAGTTGACTTTTGAGCGTGACCTTGAATCTTTAAGATAGTTGGTCATGGTGATTGGATTCCAAGATGACATCATCCGTGGAGCCTGGGATCATGGGCATACTAGTGGGAGCCATGGCTATTGCGGAGAACACATCTGCCTTCGAGGGAAATGACAATTCAAACATTAGAGCTCGTCTAAAATTGGGCTACATGCAGTTCCAGTCATGTTGGATTTTTCACACAATCTGTTTGGATTAGAGGAAACAGCACTCTTGATCCCGTCCTTTATTTCAGCAAAACCGTGTGAGATTCTCAGTGAACACACACACACACACACACACACACACACTGGCCACTGTGAAGATCAGCTGCCAGCACCAGAAGTTAAATCATTCAAGAAACAGACCTAGTACTCTAACACTCTTGGACACTTTAATTTGGTACACATTTTCAATTATTAAATAATGGTTATCCCTGGAAAACACTAGGATCACACGTAGCTGAAAGCGCCGAAATGCATATATTTTGTCGTCATGCCAGCATTTACAAACAATTCAGCTACCTCCAGGCTGGAAGCCTCTGGCAGAGTATCCGACTCCTAGTAGGCACATTCAGTTAATAGAGAGTAAAACATAATTTTATTGTAAGTAACAGAGCATTGCCCCTTAATTTCTCTGAGGGCGCTTGCTGTGATTGTGTCAATGTATTATCCAGGATCATTAGTGCAGCTGTCACTTACTTAACAGTCTGGAATCAGGTTTTTGCTTAGACTTACATTTCAGGGACTTGTGCTTTCACATCATCAGCAAGAAAAAACATGAAATTGAATAGCGACTAAGCCTTGAGCATTCATTTCCTGCTGGCAACTGATTTGACAGTTTTCATGTGATGAAACACATAATCTGAAGACGTACAGTACATGTAAGGTAGCGTTACCATGATACTTACTGTATGTGCACCAAATCTCTATTATCTATTATGGTGAACATGGCTTACCACACTGATCTGAGGGTGATAGTGTTTCATAAGCTCCACCTGGACAGGTGTGTTTACTTTGTGGAATAATACGAGAGGGCTTTATGTAGCTAAGCTTTTACTCAAATATTGACTCTGCATTCAGAGCAAGACACGAGGAAACACAAGGACATTCGGCCTTTCGATCATTCATGGAGAAGCTATTAATCTGATGAGAGAATGACTCCTCATTCACACGAAAGGACAAAATCTGTGTTACCATTTGATGATGGACAACGAAACCACGTGAATCTTTTCATTTTGGACGCCATGCATGTCTGAGTCTTTCCAGAGAAAAATAATAAATGTTGGCGCAGATCTAAAAACAATGCAGCATATTCTTTTGACAATTAATCAATACACACAGCAGCATGGCCATCAATCCTCCTGGCTCTATTTGCCAGTGCATTAAGTACTAAGACAATTTAAAACACTAGACTCAGTTAAGTTACGGAGGAGCCTAACAAATCACAAAAGGTATTGTAAGTTGTGTGTTACTGCACAGGTTTGTGTTGCTCTGTAGATGTTACCTTGTTACTTCTCACGGTGTGTGCCTGAGCTCTCTCTGGCAATTTATATCTGTTCCGACTTTACTTTAGCAACTTGTACATGACACCTCAGTTCATTATTTGTAATCATTATAAACCATGTGAGGCACAATTAACTCAAAACACTCATTATCAATGCTTTGACATGCAGAACCGATAAAACATTACCACCAATGCTGTGTGTGGCTGAGCTGGGTGTGAAGTTAAAAGCCACATTGTTTTGCTTCCGGGCCACATATAGTGTTGCATTGTTGTATTGATGTGCAGGATTTGGTCATTTTATTAATATTACCTTGGCCTTTGTTTACATTGTGCATGCAGTGCACAGATACAACAATATAGCTGCATATCAATGATGCATGTGACCTATTCTATCATCATAGTGTGAGTGTTTCTATTATTATCCAGTCTGCCAGTAATCCTGGCAGCTTCTCAGTGAATGTTGGTGTGATGATGTCTTAGGGCTGGCCATGTTGCTGCTTCCTCGGCCCTCGGCCCTCTCCGCAGACCCCCGCCACGCCACCCCATGACAAATTATTTCCTGCTCGTCACAGAAACTCAGTCATCAGAGGGACGTGGCGTTTTCTGCTGCCGCTCCTATCAGGCCAATTTAATTGTATTCCCACTAGTGGGATGCAGTCAGTTTGACTTGGAGCTTGCGTTTAAGCTCATTAATTGGGGACATGGGGAGGCCAGAGGAGACAGAGATGTGAGTTTTGGTTTGCAAAACAGTCACTTTATGGATCTTTGGGTCCATTTCCAGGCCCTCTGGGAGTTGTGTGGGGGGATGTTGTTGTCCTCAATGACACACAAGGACCTTCAGCTTTAATACTGCTCAGAGAGACAGGTGGAATGTACAGCCCATGTCCTTCATTCAGACATGGGGACAAGTGCTTTTAGTTACCCTTTATTCTCTTGTGGTATCCATTAAGAGCTTTGGCCCTCCTGGATATTTCTCTTGTATTGTGTTCTTTTATATTAGTTCTGACTGTATTAATTTTCCAAAAATTACAAGCTGAACTCACTCACATTAATAGCAGACGTTTTGCAACATGACGGAAATGTGCTCTGCTTCATAATAGTTGGCCTTGTGAGGCCATTTTCCAGATACTGGGATACTTTTGTTTTGAAAAGGTCTCAATTCTGCTTTACCATCAGCTCCAATGTGAGCTTTTTGGATAAAGCAATGACTCTACTCCGCATACCAAGTATTAAATAGCTGTATTCATCTTTAAATTAAATATTAATAATTAAATACAAACTGTGAACACAACACTGACATATTATGACTTTTTAAGTTGATATAAGACACTTACTTATTTACCCAGCCAGCAGACACAGAGCATCATTATGATTTAATTGGAGTTGTGTCTCTGGCTAATTGGGGAACGCTAGTCCAATATTCACTCTCTTTTTGGTCTCCACCTACTCTCAAGGGAAGTGAAACCAAAAACAGAAGATGTCACTATATGCCAGCCAAGGAGAGTTTGAACAGTGCACTTTATAGGATTAGATTGAATAGCTACTTTAGCTCCTTTTTGCTTCAGACTCTTCAGATATTGACATATCTACTGAAAGTTGTAGATCTTAAACAGAGGAGTCCTTCACTCAGAGCGGCTCTTTGGTGTAAAATATGATGATTGATTACTGTTTAGAGGTGAGTGGTCTACTGAGTGTAGCAAATCAAATGCAGAGACCAGCAATTACAACCTTCTATTAGCAACACTCTCAGTAATGTGTGATCTTTGTTTATTTCCTGAAATTACTTAACTTAATGGGCCATGCTTATTTGCGATAGGATTGTAAGGGGAGCTGCTCACTTTTAATTGTATCAACTCTGTGATTAATGCCAAGTACATGGGATTTAAACTTGACCGCTGAAGATAAAAGCTCACCTTAAACTTCAAATCACTGCAGGTCAGTAACAATCTATATTCATCCCCCACATTTCGTCTTCCCACAGTCTGATCCATTATAGCACGGTCTTCTTCTTCTTCTTTTTCTCTTAAAACTGTCAGGTGGTAATTAATGGATACTAATGGCACAATGTCCTTCTGGTTGAAGCTCTAGTGTGTGATTATGTGTGCAAGCACCATTAGCCATTAGAGCATAACATCATTGTAGAGTTGAGCATACTGTATTTAATGTTAATGATTAAATATTCTCCCAGGACTCTGATTTAATTGGATTATCACACATATGATTTCCTGCATTATCAAGTTCCGCTGAATTAAATGACTCATCTTGGTTCAGATGCAATGGAAAGATTAAACTGAGATCAGCAGCTGAATCATTGGTCTGGATTGAGGATTTTGTAACAATTAGGAGTCTTTGTGAGTAAAGTCACACTGTGTCAAGCGGCGGGAACTGTGAAGGAGGACTCGGACGCAGAGTGGAGGTTTAACTAACCATTTATTTCTTAACAAAAAAATCACAGGAAAAAATCCTGGAAACGACTAACAAAAAATCACAGGAAAAAAAAAACTGGAAATGACTAACAAAAAATCACAGGGAAAAAAACCCTGGAAAGACTAGCTCCTCCGAAGAGGGATGAACGGGAACAAAATAATTCTCTTACACTAGGTTCCTGGACTTGACTATGACAAGGCGTGTGTGCAGGACAAAGGATCAGACACACTGGCACAGGACAAGGGGAGACACAGACTATAAGTACACATGAGGGAAGTGGGGAAACAGGTGGACACAATCAGGAATCAGGGAAGACAATCAGACTGGTGACACAAGAGGAAGGGCACGGAACCTGTAACGAAAGGAGAGTTAATTTCCAAAATAAAACAGGAAGTCACAAAACAAACATGGAGACAGGACAAAAACCCAACTTGACATACAGGTGTGACAGGGTTTGGCTTGAGCTTTCTATCATTGTTCTCTTTACCCTAATGCATTTCGTCTCAGTAGTCTGGAGTAAAGGCTCTGAAATGCTAAACCAAATCAATTCCTGGTGCGCTTTCCTCTCTTAGGTACTTCACTTGGTAATGAGAGACGGTGCGGAAGACTGTCTCTGTGCGCGCTGAGAAGATGTAATCTGTTTTCCCTATTATTCAGTTGGGTTAAAAAGAATAACAAAATAATTAATTATCCGTGAAACACTGAAATAGGATTTCACTGAGGAGCTTAATTTGGGAAATCACATCACCTTCCTGTCACCCAACTGTCCCTCAATGACTGTTTCTGAACTTTGTCACTATCTTTAACAAAACCAGATAATTCAGCATCTGGTGTACCGTATAAGCCATAAGTGTGTGGATCTGTGGGTGTGATATTCCCTCTTGTCTCTATAAAACAATCTGTATCAATCAGTGTTGATCTAAATGACCTGGCGTGTCAACAGCAAACCCACAGGAGAGTGGTTTTCATGGCGAGAGATAAGGTAAAAAAAAGCCATTTTGGGTATCATAAAGGAAGTATTGTCTAGATATTGATGTCATTTATTACCTGACATAGATGGTTACAGACGGGTTGATGAGAAGGGGGGGGGGGGGGCTGCCCTAATGCTCTAAGAAGACTGAAATGGAGGATAGCCATGATGGTACAATCGATTAACCTTGGCCTGGAAGTGAACAGGTTGATATTTCAGCACGATATGATTTGTTGACAAATATACCATCTGCTGTTCTGTGGATAAGGAGAATGACACTGTGTGTGTGCGTTATGCGTTAAAGGGTGTGTGCTTGCATTGGCCCTGGGATAAAAGTACGAGTGCTTTGTGTCTGTGTGTGTGTGTGTGTGTGTGTGTGCGTGTGTGTGTGTGTGTGTGTGTGTGTGTGTGTGTGTGTGTGTGTGTGTGTGTGTGTGTATGTGTGTGTGTTCACTGAGAATCTCACACGGTTTTGCTGAAATAAAGGAAGGGATCAAGAGTGCTGTTTGTGTTTGTGTTTTACCAGTCTTGCAGGGACATAAATCTAACGTAAATCATTACATTTTAGGATGAAGACTTGGTTTAAGGTCACGTTAAGGTTAAGGTTAAGATTAAGATTGAGTTTAAGGTTAGGGTAAGTGATAGGATTAAGCTGGTGGCCACCATGGACTATGTAATATCCCCATAAATCATGAAAACACGACTGTGTTATAACCAGATGTGGTGCTGAAAGAATACATAACACAATTCGATCTTAAAGAGGAAACAATATTGTGGTCAAATACCAAGACAAATACCAAGATGCCTCTCGAGATTGAGAAGTGCTCCTTCAACATGAGTCCTTAAACCGCTGTTCCTCTCGTAAACCCTTCCTCCAGTAGATAGCAGGAAGCCAAATCACGCAGCAGAGAAACGAAAAAGTATTCAGAAGGCTTACCTAAACTTATTCCTGGCATCCTCCTCCCCTCTATATGTTCTTGTTGTTCTTCTTTCCTGAATAAATTATGATAACATTAGACACAGTTAAATCTATGCGTTCATCATAAGGGTGTTTTTTTGCTATTTGCATGCATGTGTCAGAAGCCAACAATGCTATTTGCACCGGGGCAGAATAGCCAGAATTGTTATTATCTTTTTAAACTAGTGTGTATATAGCATGTCAGAAACAAGCACCCGGGTGTCTGTAGCCAACAATGCCAATTGCACACTGATACTGTATGTTCAGTTTTTCAATTCAGTTTATTTCGTATAGCCCAATATCACAAATTACAAATTTGCCTCAGAGGGCTTTACAATCTGTACACATACGACATCCCTGTCCCAGGACCTCACATCGGATCAGGAAAAACTCCCCAAAAATAATAAAGGGAAGAAACCTTCGGGAGAGCAACAGAGGAGGATCCCTCTCCCCGGATGAACAGATGCAATAGATGTCATGTGTACAGAATGAACAGCATTACAAAGTTACATAAACACATTACATGAATATGACAATGTATGAATGGACCTCCAATCCATGAAACAGAAGGAGGTAGACAGGGGGGGGGGGTCACAAAGACTCCAGGGAGGAAGTAGAGTTAGTAAAGTGCAATGGAGAGATGTAAATTCATCCATAAGTAGAGAGAGAAGAGGAGATAGGTGCTCAGTGTATCCTAAAACCCCAGCAGCCTATAAGCCTATAGCAGCATATCTAGGGGCTGGACCAGGCCAAACCTGATTCAGCCCTAACTATAAGCACTATCAAACAGGAAAGTCTTAAGTATATTCTTGAATGAGGTGACTGTGTCTGTCTCCCGGACTGAAAGTGAAAGCTGGTTCCATAAAAGAGGAGCTTGATAACTGAAGGCTCTGGCTCCCATCCTACTTTTTAGGACTCTAGGAACCACGAGTAGGCCCACATTTAGTGAGCGCAGCTCTCTAGTGGAGCAATATGGTACTACGAGCTCCATAAGATATGATTGTGCATCACCAATCAAGGCTTTGTAGGTGAGGAGAATTTTAAATGTGATTCTTGATTTTACAGGGAGCCAGTGCAGAGCAGCTAATACAGGAGTAATGTGATCTCTTTTCTTAGTTGTTGTGAGTACACGAGTTGCAGCATTCTGGATCAACTGGAGGGACTTAATAGACTTATTAGAGCAGCCTGATAATAAGGAGTTGCAGTAATCCAGTAAGTAACAAATGCGTGAACCAGCTTTTCTGCATCTTTTTGAGACAAGATGTGCCTATATATGTGTATATGTAACCTACTGTAGGCTTTGTATATTTGTCCTACACCTAACCAGTTGGTTTGCCTAAACTAAACCAAACAGAAACTGAAACTAAAAATCCTAATATTAATTTAAAGAAAATTAATAATAAGTAAATTAAGTGTGCAAGTAGGCTCCTCACGAGTTTCAGACCCCGCTTTCTTGGGTGAAAGTTATCCTCCACAACCTTTACCCTCAACATACACTGTCACTCGTTATCCTACTTTAAAATACTGCTTTTACTACTACTCCTAAATCTTCTCTCTCGCTCGATTTCCCCGTATTAACTGTCCACTTCACAACATGCAACTTAATTTGCAATGCAAAACATAGTTTTTCATAATTATCCCATAGTCACTTTTTTTATCGTTTTTTTCCGCGCATTACAATGACTTAACATAGTCTCAACCTCCAGAGAAAGCTTACAGTCTTGTATCAGCATCATAACAAATCACTCTTTACTTGTACACCCAATACACTCAACATTTGTTGTACAATCTGTACATCGGGGAGAGGTGTACAGATTGTAAAGCCCTCTGAGGCTAATTTGTAATTCGTGATTTTGGGCTATACAAAATAAACTGAATTGAATTGAATTTAGATTTACGGTTATTCTGCTTTCAGGCATCGCTTTCCTTGTTTCAGAATCAAAGATATAACTTATTTTGTGGAATCTGAAGTTGTTCTGGAGAGGAAAATGTGTCTGATATCTCGCTTCTGTCTCCGCAGGTTTTGGGATGACAACGCCTGTGACAGTGGCAGGCAAGGTGTTCCTGATCTTTTATGGGCTTCTGGGCTGTGCTGCCACCATCCTCTTCTTTAACCTCTTCTTGGAGCGCATCATCACACTGCTGGCCGTGGTGATGAAGGCTGTGAGGGAGCGGCGAATCAGGAACAGTGGACTACTCCCGCCAGGCATCCGCCATGACTTCTCTGCCTACTCCCTCCCCGGCTGGAAGCCCTCCGTGTACCACGTGATGCTGATTCTCGGACTGTCAGCCATCACCATCTCCTGCTGTGCGTCAGCCATGTACACCCCCGTGGAGGGCTGGGCTTACTTAGACTCACTGTACTTCTGCTTTGTCACCTTCAGCACCATCGGATTTGGGGATTTTGTCAGCAGCCAGGGCGCGGCTTACGAATACCAAAGCCTCTACAGGGTGGCCAACTTCCTCTTCATGCTCATGGGAGTGTGCTGCATCTACTCGCTCTTTAATGTCATCTCTATTGTCATCAAGCAGGTGCTCAACTGGATTCTGGAGAAAATGAGCTGCTTGTTTTGCCAGCGCTGCAATAAGGCCAACGTCCTCCTGGGCAGACGCAATGCCATCCGCCCGGGCACCAAGGGTCGGCAGAGTCGGCCACCCGACTCAGATGGACCTTGTGATAGCGATACTGAGGGACGCAGACTATCAGGGGAGATGATCTCTATGAAAGACTTGGCAGCCTCTAACAAGGTGTCGCTGGCCATCATGCAGAAGCAGCTGTCTGAGTCGGCCAACGGGTATCCCAGGACAGTCTGTGGCAGCTCACGTCATAATGGTTTCTCTGGGGGGGTTGGCGCACTCGGTATCATGAACAACAGGCTGGCAGAGACGAGTAACTCCAGGTAGAGGACACAGTGAGACAGGAAGTATGGGATCTCTTGATTCATACTGTGAAACAACTGCTGAGGTTGATGGCCATGGAAAAAATACAAGGCTTCTGAGATGGATTGGCAATGTAACTTGTTATGCATGAGACATGATTTTTTGGATACTTTTGGTTGGAATTACAAGACTGTGGAGATAATAAAGGTAATGATGCTGATGGTTTCAGTGATTTGATGATGATAGCATGAAGAGAGAACCACAAAGTCAACAAAAAAACATCTGGAAGCTTGGAGACCATCCATCACCCATTACATTAACCTCAAACCCAACCCAGAACAAATAACTGAAATGTCAGTTATTCTTCGGAGGTCTGTTTTATGTGCTCAATATATCAGACTTATATGGCTGAAATGTGCTGTAAAAGAGCCATACAATGCAATCTTCATTGTTTTGGGCCAGTTTATTTAAATGTACATATTGAATGCTAATATCAACAAGACAAGTGTATTCACTGAATGATATGGCACATACTGATCTATGCATTTAGCTTCTCGTGCATTTTTTGCACCATTTCTACACCTTCCATTGATTGTGCAAACCCCAATTTATTAGTTTTACCCTCAGGTGATTGATTTCATTGCTGAGGGCTGTAGAGTTTAGCCAAGCCTGGCTGTGATGTGGCTGATTTCGACAGGGCAGTAGTGACAGGTGGTTCTACAGTGTGCCACACTAATGGGCTACAAAAGAGTAATTTCCTATTGCTCAAGATGGAGAAGGGAGCAGAGTTGAAAAATGAAAATCCATTTCTCGTGAGAGAGAAACTGGCCTTCTTATCAGCCCAGAAAATGCTTCTGCGGCCAAAGACTTTGACTTGAAGGGTAAAAGAAGGCACCACCCAACTCCCACTCTCTTCTTTTTCAAACTCACAGCTGTCTGCGAGGAAAACAAATGATAACGACTTGCAATGTATTATTTACTCTTTGAATACAGAATGTAGACTTATGTATTTGTAAAAACTGAATATATGAGGAGTAAATTTATGTTTGTTTGAAGTGAAATATAAGGGAGAGGAGGGAGGTTGCGAAAGAGGCAAATGATGGATGGTTGTATCCAGGAGGTACATTATGTTAAATGATACAGATTGAAAGTAGCAACAAAACCCTGAAGGATTCTCTCGCTTGCATTGACTTATTTTGTGTGGGGATTTTCTGTTTTCATCAAGGGAGACTTGCTGTATTTGCAGAAATGGTTTTCTCTGTGAAACAAAGCATGATCCAAAAGCTTGCACAAGTTGATTTTCCTTGGATTTGGTGTAAATGTGTAGCCAAGGTTTGGATAGACGGTGTATCCGTAGCATGCGGTGCTACCAAGCCACGCAATCAATGTCCTAGTCGCCGGTAACTATCTCTTCCAGGGCATCTGTGATTCAAAGCCATGTGATGCGTTGATTTTCGACTACAGCAAGACAGAGGAGGAGTCGTTGATAGTTAACGTGTCCAGGAGAAGGGCGATGAAGGAAGAGAACTAGATAGAGAGGCCTAGAGGTGTTGTTAAATTCATGGCCAATCAAAATAAATGGCCTATCTCTGCCAAGGGCTCAACTTTGCGTGCCGTCCAACTTCAACATCTAATATCCACCTAGACTGCTCAACTCTATCTCTGTCATCCCTTCAATTCACACACACTGCACCAGAACCCTCCAGCTTCCTATTTCTTGAAGATATCGTCTCTCTCCTCACGCTCATCACCCTTACACTGTGAATAAGATGAAACATGCCATAAATGTAGATATAAACTGTATATATATATAGTATTGGAATGTCTTAAAAAGCGATTTTACAATAAGACGTGAATTGGATCTGAATCTATTCTTTGTTGGTTCTCATCCTGTTGGTGCATAGATCTGAATAATTTCCTTTACTCCCCAGTCTCACCAAGAGGAATAGAGAAAATGACTCAGGTAGTTAAATCTTCAGGCTTGTCTTAGTTTTTCCTGCATGCCATTATGGTGAAGCCATACGAGATAGCTGTATATAAAACAGAGGACTCTTTAAAGTCTATTTTTCTACATATAGCTTGTACATGGTGATGATTGAATAAGTCATTGTCTCAAGTCTCTTACACAGTCAGACAGCAGATTAATAAGATGCACCATACAGAACTTAACTACCCTCTCAAAACATGGATACTAGGCTTAAATGTGAACACAGTTTTTTTCCAGATGTTAAAGAGTAGTTTGCTGTTTTGGAAAATACACATAGTGGTATTCTTTCTTGCGGAAAGGTGGATGAAAAGATTGATGCCACTCTCACAACTGCAAGATACATTTGTATCTGGAGCTGGTTAGCTTAGCTTCGAGTGGCGCTAGCGGGTTGTAATATCCCTCAAATAGTTTTTTACTCTATGGTGTTTGTACAGACTTAACAGACAAGATAAAACAGGTTATTTATTGAGCTTTAGATGCCCTGGAATTCTGTTATGTTTGAGCACACCCAGGCTAGCCGTTTAGTCTTTATGCTAAGCAAAACTAGCTTGGCTAAGCTTTCTTGAACAGGACCAGTAACTTCCTGGAGTCTCTGCTGTTTACCTTGCAACTGATGCAAGCCAAGAAATGGTCTGCAAATAACCCTCTAAAAACAGGTGAATTGTTGAGTTGTAAAATCTTAATTAGAAAGCTTTAGAGCCAGGCTAGCTGCCCCACCCCCCTTGTGTTTTTTTATTTTATGCTAAGCTAACCAGCTGCTGGCTCGTTTGTTAAATCCAAGAGGTGAAATACATAGTTTCATGTTTTGTGTCCCACTTGTTTATGGAAAGCTAAAAAAAAAAGCTGCTGTTTGTATCTTCATATTTACCACATAGATGGGAGAGTGGTAATGCTCAGCAAGAAATACGCTTTATGATAATACGGTTACGCTTGCAGTGTTGAGGGGGGGTTGCCCTTCAACCCCTCAAATGTCCTTGAAAGCCAAGGACATTTGAGTATTAGTATGGGCATGCTGTAGTCAATGACATACTATAGTGTGAATTCAATGATTAGCCCCTGTTTCAATATATCTGGGGAGACCTCTTGCTGCCGTATGTGAACCTTCATTTTCCTTCTGAGGCTTGAGGTTACGAAGGAAGAGGTTTCAGGATTGCTGACTGATAATTAAAAGCCCCTGTAGCCATTGGTGTCTGGTTGCCTGAATTGTATCCTTGTATCCAAGCGCATGTGCGAATGTATGCATTTGTCTGTTTAAACCAGTGTGCAAAGGACTAAAAATTGTGATAAGTTATCTTAAAGTCCCCCAGAAGGTATTTGATTCAATATAATATCCATTCAAATGTATGTTCATTAAAGTCATCAAGCTTTTAAGACACTAAATATAGTATTTAAAGTAATGTTTTCTCACCTAAAATGCATGCGTGGCTTGAAATCAATTGCCTTACTTTAGTCCTTGCATATTACAAAAAGGTTCCATATTAAAAAGATGTTAGTGTGTAAAGTTTGTGTGTTGTACATTACAATACTTTTGCATTTTGCAAAATTGATCTCCATTGATTGCAATGGTTTTAACTGTCCCCGCTGTCCTCTGTATCTTCTGTAAGAGGAGACAGGTGGTCTTAGGATTTGCTGTATGTTTGTAGTTGTTATCAGCAGAAATGTCATTCAAATGTCATATCACTGACTTTTCTTTTAGTGTAATTTATTCCTGTCATGTTCTCGTCAAACCCAAAATTAGATTGAAATAATGCAAAATGTTCAAGCCCACACTATTAGTACATAATATGGGTGAACATAGACATGGATCACAGCGCTGCATGATTCTCAAGTTGTTTTTGTTTAATCTTGAATTGTTCAAATCAACGTGGCCATTGTTTATTCCAGTCAACACGTAATGTAAAATATTCACACCGGAAGATCTGCCCTGTAGTCAAGCACACTGTGACTGGCCCCATTAAAATGTCATGCTCCATAGCCATTACAAGGCCCATAATAAAACAATTAGTTTGTATTAAGCAGAGACTGGAGATGTTGTTAGTGTTAATCTTGGAGGCTGTTGGTGGTGCTAATGGCATTATTTATTTGTGATCACAGTATGATACATAACACTGTGCTTTCTCCGGTTTCAATCTGAAGAAGATTGCATGATCGCTTTTGTATTTTAAGACTGTTAAAGCCGCTAGTTTCAGGAACAAAGTGTATTTACAATCATTTGGCTGGAGCACAAGCGGTGAACAGCTGAGTGGTTTGGTAACAGAATGATGTATTACTTCTCTGCTTCGCTGCTTATGATCTTTAACAAGAGTCACATTGTTGACTTTGATCTGGAGCTTGGTTTCCAAATCTGCAGGACATGTGCCTGATGTTTTTTTGTTTTTTTTAATGAAGACTGTTGGAGACACAAACTAATTCAGATCTCAATGTTGAAGTTACTACAGGTGTCTGTGATCCACACTTATGTTGACCTTTGGTTCTATCAACATCCCCTTAATTATACACCTTGCTGTGTGTCTCAATTTGCTTGCACCGTGGTGTAACATGCAGTTAATGTATGCACATTCTGTTTGCAAGTTGCACATTTATACAAATGATTGTACTTTTATATTTATGTAATTAAAAGTAAAACCTATATGAAACAAGAAGGGATCCATTAAACACGGATATTTACTGATATTTCTTTGATTTTCTTAATTGTTATTCTCATAAATGACTTTTAATGAATTTAAAGGTTTGCGGATTCGCCATTTGTGAGGATATAAAAGATGATATAACGTGTTAATTAGTGAACTTTAGAGGTGCTGATGTTGTATTACTTCAGACAGAACTAAAATACTCATATTTCCAAGCTGATTGGCTGCTTGCTGTAGCTTCAAATGTAGTATATAGACCGAGTGGTTTCAATCTTCTCGTCTGACTCACGTCAAAAATGGTCTATTCCCCAAAATGTTAATTGTTTCAATCAATCAATTTTATTTAATGTGCAGACAATGTACAAAATTCACAACTCAAATAGTCGAGCAATTCTGCAAAACTGCAAAAAGACAGAAAATCAGCAAATGTCCCCCTTTGATTTTTTACTGACCTGCTGTGTCTCACCATCGCATTTCTGAATAAAGAGATGCGATCATAAATGTTCAATTAAAAGTGGTCCTCAGTATGTATGACACATTTCTTCATGTATTTCCACCAGAACACATGCAGCATTCTGAAAGGACCTTGAAACAGCGTGGCTCTTCAGTAATGGGTCAATCAGGATGTTAGTCATAAAGCTGGACCTGTAATTGCATTCATTATAGAGATGAGTCTGATTCCAGCAAATTATGCTGAAAAAAAGCATATATTATCTCACTGCACAGGGGTTAAGGGAGTCTGTGTAGAGGAAATGTGCCACAAATACTGTGCTCATCAGTAATTCTCTGTTAAGCAAGAAGCTGGCTTTCTGTGATCATTAGGGACCTTGAACAGTCCAACATTGTTGCTGGGGGAATTAACACCCACCTTGAATGTCTGTCTTCTCCTTCTGCTGGACTAAATTTGATCACCAGAGCTTTAGTTCTGTTGGAATATCTGCTTGTTGTCAGACTTGTACAAAATAAATGGAACTGCCTCTGTTGTGCACAGAAAATGTAAACAAATCCATATTTACTGCAACACTTTAACACATTAAAGAGTTCCCTTATTTGGTCATTTATAAGGGGACATTTTTGTTTAAAATCTTTTCTTTGATTCCCCTGCTATGCATTCAAGGTAAACCTCTCTGTCACACCCGTACAGTGTGAACAGCGTGTTTATCCCACTGGGAGCGAGGACTGCAGTTCAACCTCAAGCAGCATGTGACGCAATTATTTCACTGCGGAAGAAACCTCTGATTGTTCTCACTGTCTCATTTTGCATCTCTCCCCTTTTTTCATTTAGTTTTCACTTAACTTAATATGAAAACTCCTTTTGCAACTGCAATCGGATACATTTATTTATGGAAACTGAGTGTGATAAAGATAGATATAGGGACAAATTGGACTCCTCCAAATCCCAACACACAGACAGTTGAAATGTCATTTATCTTCATTTGTAGATTGTCACAAGTGATTTGGTTGGCAAGCAGCTCTTGAAACGTTGTCAAATGAAATACATTGTTCAATCAGTCTTGAGAGTGAGCATGAATACAGCCAAAGTGAGATCTGTTCAAAATCTTAGTCATAGAAAAAAAGGATTTTAGAAAGAGAAAGCAAATACTGTAATTGGAGTTAATGACATAAATACTGCCATAAAGTCTGACATTCAACATTTTCTTTATCAAATCCCTTGTTTGTGTAGCCTGACATTTGAACAAAAGGGTAAGCAATACATAGCTTATTCCTCGCTGAAAGATCTCCATTGTTTTCCATCCAACACATCAGTGAGCCTGGCTAATGTGTTCCACAGTTACAATGAACCTGGGCACTGTTGTCAATCCCACAGATCCTGCTACTGTACACAGTAAACACCAGCACACCACATCCCCGGCTGAAAGTAGTCCCGAACAAAAATACAATTTCCTCCTTTGAGTCAACTTTGATAACACATATAGTGCCCAGTCGTTTTAAGAATATTTAGCATTTATTTTCAAATAAATGAACTATATAACTGTATCAAATAACAATTGTTGTAATCCTTTAATTAATCAGTAGGAATAAATGGTCTTAATTGGGTCTTACAGCTACAGACGGGGTCGAGAGGTCAGAAGGCTTTGTTGACAATAACAAATTATAACCAGCATTGCCCTTTAATCAGAAATAAATAATGTTGGGCTTTCTTTTCATTTTAGTTGGTGCTCAACTGAAGTCATTAAAATTATTTCTCTGAGCTGAGCAGAGACATATAGCGATGTCCAAAAATAAATGATGTTGTCTAAAATGACTCTTTATAGTGTTTGAAATAACTGACCAGTAAGTATAACACTGTCATTCATCATATTCATTATAAACTTAGACATTTGAAAAATCAGTTCAGTTAATTGCTTTAGTTGCCTTTAATATCGTCAAGCACTTATCTCATTCATGTCTTAACCTGGAGACGTAATACGTTTAGTCACATTGAGGATCACTTTCAACCCAGCAGCCTCTTCTCATACATGTCTTTCATGTCGAGTGGCCGCTGTTCCATCAATCTATTCAGAAGGCACATGAAGTCTGTTGAAACAGCCTGCAGTGCTCTTAATAGTATCTGAAGAGACCAGGAGCGTATCAGAATTAAAGGCAGAGTGTGAGATTCAAAAGTCATCGTGGAAATGCAACATTTACATGTCGAGGGGCTGAGCAGCCTGAGTGATGAGGTAATTACCTTATAACATCTGCCCTTACCATTACCATGGGAGGAGAGCGAGAGGGGGGGAGGGGTTAATAGATAAGGGAAACACACCGCTTCAGCTAATGAAGTTTAATACAATTACAGATATTCTTTAATGTCTGCTTGCTTAAAAGCAATAAACTACACCATTCACAGCACTTTAGGTTAGATAAATACTAATCAAGCTGGAGGGTAGAAGAAAACCGTTCAGCTTGGAACATCTCGTTGACTCAAATCAAGTGGAGAAATGAAGCGAACGTAAAATGGGTTTTCATTATCATTAGTGGAAAAGAAATAGGTCCAGATTTTATGGCCAATCCATCGCCTTCTGTGCACCAAGAGAGAGATTTAGTGCTGTTATCTATACAGCAAGTGGCATCCAGGTGTAATACTCTGGCATATAAATGAAATAAAAAGAGCCTGGTACACATTACTTGTGGCATACATCTTTATTTTGGTTGGTAAGAGGAGAATCTGCAACCTCATTTTTTTGGAGCTTCTGTGTCCCTGATAATAAGATATTGGCTTGTTGCACAGAGGTGTTCTATAGTACATACGATACATGGGGAAACAAGCAGTAAATGCAGTACAAAAACATAAACAAACGATTCCAAACAATCTCTAAAATGTAAAACATAAAATAAACAAACTTCTACTAATTACAACTAACACCTTGTGTGTTGTCACGGTTACAGAGCATGACGACAGGGGATGGCCCCAAATGCAGAAACAGATGAGGAGGCAGCAGACACTGCATCGTTTAATTGATAAATAACTCCCAGGCTAGAGCCTAAGGAAACAGACAGGAAAACAGCAACTCAGGCAAACTGGAGCAGAACTCCAAACAGAAAGGAAGACAAACCGACCAAGAACAAAAGAGCTAGTGACGGACGGAAGGGGGGATCAATAGGTGAGCAGGTGCTTTGGTGACGAGGCCTGACGAGAGACAGGTGAAACCAATCAGGGCAGACAATCAACACAGGCAGGAAAACACACAAAGGCACTGGAGTAAAAACAGACATGACACAAGAGGAAATTCAACTTACTAAGCAAAAACAGGAAATATTAAACCTGAATGAATAACAGGAAGAAAAAAAAACAGATGACCCAAAACCTGGAACACAAAATCCTCCAGATAACGATCATAACAAAAGATGCAACACAGTCCAATCCTAGCAAAACAGTCACATTATATAAACATTAAAATAACTGTGTGTGTGTGTGTGTGTGTGTTCCTGACTTTGGTGTAGCACCTTGGGACCTTTGCCTTTTTTGCAGCCCTAATCATCCAATGGGCTCTCATCAGGGTCCTTTCCTCCTCTTCTCCTCATACTCACTGGCAATCGTGGAACTGGGGCAACCTTTCTTGCGCTCCAGAGTCGTTCCACTTTCGTATAGGCCTTGAGCGGTGTGTGACTTGAAGGTATACCGCTTCGTTTGTTCCTTCTCTCTCGTACCAGTGCCTCCACAATCTCTTTGGCAGAGAAGCCAGGTGGCCACGATAATGATATCCAGGAAGTAAAGCACCTGCTGGTGGTACCACTTTTTTAAATCCAATTTTGTTCAGGTACAGTGCAATCAGTGAGTCAAGCAAATCTACAACCATCCATATTTCTGTTGTTCTTTTACCACAGCAGTGCAGGGGGTGATCGTCTTCCGCTTGTCCACCTTGGGGACTGGGTGGGCTCCAGTATAATCACTCAGCGGGGTCACTGAGTGGTTTACAGGGTGCAAGGTGATTTCTCGTGACTGATATGCATGCATGCATGCAAACACACACACACACACACACACAAACAAACTATGGTCTATGGCCATAATCCATGCACGTCTCCACACTTTAGCGTGATATCGCCCTTGACTAAGTGGCCGAACTGCACAATGTTGCCCTGAGGCAACAAACAAGAAAGACAGTTTTAGTCTATAAATAAAAACTCAATATGTCTTTAAACAATCCAACATACTTATATCATGTGCATGCATATATTTAGTATGTACAGCATTATGCCATAGAGGGTTAGATTATTGTGAAATGTTCCTTGGGAAAATATAAATGACCCTAAATAGTCAAACTGGAATCGCCCCGAGAGTAAATGTTTAGAACTTTAAAAGCTTGTTTGTGTAGTTAACTATATTCTGACACCAAAAAACAAAAAAAAGACAGAGCTGACTTTGGAGCTGCTATCTTATCTCTGAGTGTCTGTGTTCAAAAGTCTGACAGCGCAATAATACATAATGCAATTTCCCACAGTCACAGAGATTTTTCTTACACATTACCCTTCAGTATATCAATGCACTGCACAGCAGGTGCAGCTCCTTTTAGAAAATACAGGGCAAAAACTAACTTTGGTTCACTTTCTGTTTCCTGCTGCTCTGTCTGAAGGCAGTCAAAGACTTAGCAGCTGCCATTGATATGTTTGGAATGGATTGAATGTGAAAGTTTCAAACCCACACAAAATTATCACTCTGAAGCATTTTAGCTTCTTTCAGCTCAGTTTTGGGGTTTTCCAGTGCAACTCTATTGTTTTAGTTCAGCTAGTTGGTGGAGACCAAAACATAGCTAAAAGAGGAGTGAATATTGGACTTATATTCGTCAGGTGGCCAAAAACACAACTCCAAATGAAAGCTAATGTTATTCCATATCTGATGGATGTTTACCAGTTAACCATATGGAATTAAAAGGTGATGATATATCAATGTTGTGTTCACAGCTTGTTTCTGCATTGTGCAGTCATGCACCTAACAATGCATGACTTAGATATTGTAATTAGGGCAACAATAATTACTAGAAATTAGGCTGAAGAATTTAGTTAGTTAAGATGAAATTAATGTCTGAAATAAATGTGGAAATGACTACAAGCAATCCTTTATTTGCACATGAAAATACAGCTATTACAACAAGAAATATAAGAAGCTTCATCGCAAATACAAATTAACGATACTAAATAATGGACTTGACAGAACAAACTGCAGTTTCAGTTCGGGAAGGACAAATCCAAAAGTTCCTCTTTGTGTACTGTGTTTCTTTTAACTTATTTGAGATACAAAGAAAAAACTCTCTGTCACTTTGATGGGCAGTAAAGTAGTTCTAAATCTCTTTAGTGAAACTAACTGGATTTTAAATAGGGGGTGGTTGAATTGCTTTTGAATTGCAAATCACTGTGTGCGTCTTTGGTGCATCCCAAGGAGAGCAGAAATGATAGAGATGATGGAAAACTAGATAGCACCAGGTATTTTCTTCTTGATCTTTTATGGTCACATTTTGCATGTTTTATTTGTGTGGGCGCTCCAAAATAATCTTGTTTGCATAGTCTAAGCAACTAAATGCTTCTAAATATAGACATAATTGTTCATACTGCACCATTGGGAAGACAAAATACTGTGCATTGCAATATCTTTCTCAATCTCTCATCTCTCTTGTTTTCCCATTTGCATCTACACAGATACTCTCTTTTCAGATACAGTTAAATCTGCTGACTGCACTATCACTCCACCATCAGCCACTGCCCCCACTTCAGCTCCCCCAGAAGCAGCTGAATTATTATCACTGAACCGTACACATTTATGGTATTTTAAGGCACAATAGAGCTGTGGACACTGAACGGATAGCTATAAACTGGCAGAAGGCATTATACATTTCCACCAGGGCTTTTAATTAGTCTGTACTATGAAGAAGAAAAAAAGGAAAAAATAAAATCATAAAATCTGTCTTATGATGGTGTAAAGTACCAACGAAGGGAGAATTGGTCACCCTATTAGTAAGCAGCGGAGGCAGAAAAGATGAGAGGAAGGAAGGAAGGAAGAGAAGAAGGGCAGAGCTTTCATGTTGTCTCTCTCTCTACACAGCCGCAGCACTGCTTCGGGAATCGGCCTGCACACCTGATGTGCACTCCTCATTATGGTAAGAGGAGTCACACAGTTCTTGCTTTCGAATAGCTCTGCTTCAGGAATGGTTTGAGAGGAAGAGAGACACCCAGGAGAAACCAAAAAGTTAAGGAAAGAAATTACAGTTAATGTTTTAGCGGTGCAGCCTATCAAAGGAAAATGGAAACAGCAACTAGAGCGACAGAAAGAGAGTCTCTTTTCACTCATCAGCTTTTGCTGCATTTGCTCTGTTCCCCATAGATGTCCATAGAGAAGGTACAATATTAACATTACTGTGTCTGAATTCCTCCCAACCTTTCCTGTTATGCAATAAAGCCTAACACAGTGGCTCACAGGATCCCACTCAAACACTGTCAGTGACTGTGGTTTTGACGGATACCCTCATCCTTAATTGCTCCAGTAAACTGGTGCCCACTAAGAGCTGCCACTCACACCCTGGCAGTGTGTTTAATGAGAATGTATGGGAAGTATTTTACGTGAGAACACACTGAAGTCTTGATCAGACCTTGAAGACCGGATGTTGGATCCTTAATTTTGATGATAAAAACAGAAAGACTAGAACAGAATTCCATTTTACATCTCCAGTTATAATAATAATAATAATAATAATATTGATATAGTTAACTAACATAGTTATTGTAAATAACATGTCATCGTAATATTTAGCACTTGTTTTTCAGAACAAGCTCAATATTTTGAGAAACACGCTTTCCTGCAGAGCTTTAGATATGATTGAAACTACTCCCTTCTCCTATAACTCTTGGCAAGAGAGCTAATCAGCCTATTGCTCTCACTTTGAAAATAGCAGAGGAACGATGAAGGAAATCCACAGTAAAAACATATTTTTATCTTTCAAAGCTGCACTACACAACTTTGTAATTTGGTGTCCCCTATAGACTGCAGCAGATAACAGTATTGAAGGACAGTTAAAACGTTGATATTTCAACTTCCTCTTGTTAATCCGTATGCTTGGCCACTATGAAAATGTATTGCAGGTGTATCTGCCATTGCACAGTCCAGCTTGCTTACAGCTGTTTGTTGCTGCTCACAAAAAAATGTTCCAAAGTGACCATTCCCGGCACATTTTTAATCTGAAGGTTCTCAGTGAGGTGGAAGGATCTTCCCTTTTGCGGCCCTATTTTATGATTTAAGTTTGAGGTTGTTGGTTGTTGTATTTTTCCACATTAATCTTGCCTAGAGCAGCTTTAAGACCACATGACCATATCAGTAAAGGTTGAAATGTTTAATATTGTGGTCAAAGGACATATTTATTTCATAAAGCACTTGAGACAGCTCAAACAAGCATATGTGTAAATGTCTGTCATTCAGAAGGAGTATTTATGTCCTTGGTATATAAATACTTTACGTGTCTGATGGTCTATTGCTCTCTGGCTTGACACCATTATACCCAGTTTAACGCTAACTATGGAAACATCAAGCCTGCACCGCTGCATCAGCCTTATTAGTGCGCTGGCTGGGCGAAACACCACTGTAAACTGTGGACCATAGGAAGAAGGTTTCACATGCAAATCAAGAACAAAAAGGAAAATGGAGTCTGTAAATAATAGAATAAATGCATGCTGTCACACTAGCATGGCTTACTGTTATTACTTACAACTGTACTTTACATGCTACCCTGTCACAAAGTCTGCTGTTTACATGCGCTTCTGCCTGAGCTAACAGCGGTTGCCAACAGCTTTAGTGTTACAGCGGAGGTGTTGCTACGTAATTGTTGTTAGGTTGTTGCTATGGTGTTCTTAATTAGCTGCTCTTCAGCAGACTGCTGCTTCCTCGAGAGCTAATGAAAGTTACGAACTAAAGAGATGGTGAATTCCCATGTTTTCCCCAGTGTAAAATATATTTAATATGTATTTCAAACATATCTAACTGGATGATTCTGCTCAGAGATACTGTCTAATGTACATGCATATTTACCATCCAAATGCATACCCTTTGGAAGTTAATGAGGCCATGATAACCTAGTTCATGTGTACTCATTGATTATTAGAGATGCTGAATTTAGACTGAATAACTGAAATAAAAAGATCCTTATAACAACTGCTTCGTAAGGTTTCACAATGCTGTCTTAATTCGATGCTTTTCTGTCACCCACACACCATATGCCCAAAAGTCATACTGTGTAGGGGTGGATGTTTATCGCAGGATTTATTTACTCCAGTAACATAAGTCAGCCATTGTACGTTTTTTTGGTCCAGCATAACTGGGAAAAACATTACGAGGCGCACTGTAATGTTTTAGCTGAAACAAGACCACTGTATATATTCAATGCTGACTCGTGCTCTGATGCTTGCATACTGGTCCTTTTATTCCTATTGATAAAACGGTGTACCAGTAGTATGTTAAACAAAATGGCCAAATCAACATTTATTAGCTATTATAATTGAAAATAGTTAATACTAAGGTAACAGTGAACGCATGTGGCTCAAATATGTGGCAAATACCAGCTCATGAAGCTTCCAGTATTCTGCTGCACTCTGCTGGTGGTAAAAGACCAGCACAGAATACAGAGCCAATGTACTTGAGACAGCTCAAACAAGCTGTCTCATATATATGTACATATATAATGATGTTTCCCTTTTATATATATATATATATATATATATATATATATATATATATAAATAAATAAAAGGGAAGCATCAGTCTCAATGAGCTCTCTATTGTGCCATGGATATGTATAGGCTTCCTGTAATTTTGTACATGTTGCTCCCCCTATTTATGGCTCTGATAGTCATAATAAACACAAACAAGTGGAGTGGCTAAGCAAGTTTTCTGTTCCCATTTTAATACAGCAGTTTCCTCTAACATGAATGCATGATTCATGATTCATAAATTTAGCTTTCATGTGGCCTAAAAACGTGGTTTGAAAAGGGTGGCAAACCCTCCCACCTCTGTATGTTATATATTTACACCATTCATTCAATTGTACATCATGACTGTTTGTTTATCTTCCTGTGCATTTGTTTGTGTACTGCATTAATTAAGAGCGACTGGTAACCCAGATCAAATTGTGTGAACATATTTATTCAAGCATTACGTTAAAATATTCGGATTGATGTGACTATGTTGCTATATGCTGTTTGTGCTTCATCCGTCAAACGATTATATGTATCACTTTATTTAATGAAATATACAAGACACTGAAAGAAGACCGAGTGTGAAGCAAAAAAGCAGCACTGACGCGTTTATGAAAAACAAATGCCTGTAAAAATGCACAAGTTACCAACTGCATGTTATATGTACGTATTGGAAATAAAGTTTTGAGGGAAGGGGATGAAAAAAGACCCCCGCCCTGACCGCCAAAGGAAGTCATGTTGACACCACGTGACTGCCATCTTCCACCGTACTCGCTTTTCATTGGCGGAGACTCGTGTCCACGCCCACTACATCCGTGTATCTTTCCCGCGAACTGGACGCACTCGCTGCTATCTTGCTAGGTGCTCGGTGACGCATGGAGGTGCCTTGCGGGTTGTATACTCAACAATACAGTGACAACAGGTGTAAACTCGCACAAAATGTCGAAACAAAGCTCAATTTTCAATTTTTTCACAAAATCTCCGCCGCCGGTGTCCAAGGCGAAACCGAGTCCCTCGCCGGCGGAGGCGGACCTGCCTTCCTCCGTGAAGAAGTCCAGCTCTTCTCCGAAAGAGCAGGCGAAGCAGACACCGCAACAACCGGCCGATACCAACAAGGTGAAGCCGAAAAGTAACGGCAAGTCTTCAAAAGGGGGATTCAACAAACTTTTTGGCGACAAGGCCCCGGCAGCCGAGCAAAGGTGAGTTAGCCGTGATGATAACGATGTGGAGCGGTGTACTTGCTGGAGACACGTTGTTCACTCTGCGCCCCCCTCTGATAAAAAGTGTCCGCCCGCTGCATGGCCCCCGAAAGATGCGTTTGGTTGATAATCTGTGCGCATGTCTCCAGTTTAACGACGTAGCATACGGAGATGAACATATACATATACATATACATATACATATATATATATATATATATATATATATATATATATATATATATATATATATATATATATATATATATATATATATATATATATATATATATATATATATATATATATATATATATATGGGTTGACTGTCATTTGGTTGAATATGATATGCCCATATTGGTCTCAATCAATATATTTGAATGACTTTTCCTTTTTTCAGCAGCAATGCATGCACATTCAGTGCTGGTGCCCTTGTGTGGGCAAAACTGGAGGGACACCCCTGGTGGCCGTGCCTGGTAGTACCCCAACCTCTGACTGGACAGCAGATGAGGGGCAGCGGTCGGAAACAGCGCATACATGTCCATTTCTTTGATGAACCCGCTACTAGAGGATGGATCAGCACCAAATACATCAGAGACTACCATGGTGTGCTTCAATGAACCTCTCTATTATTTATAATCTTATTGCTGTAACTAAGATGTGATTTCTCCTCGCATGACAGTATTAACTATATATATATATATTTATTTATGCATGTGTGTGTGTATATATATATATATATATATATATATATATATATATATATATATATATATATATATATATATATGTGTGTGTGTGTAATTTTTACGGTTTTGTAGGCTCTGACAGCAGTGACGCTAAAACAGGAGGGGTGTTCTTCAGCGGAAAACCTGTAATCCGTCATGCTATGGAGCTTGCTGATGGAGTTATGTTTGACAGCCCTGAAAAAAGATTGAAGATGCCTGTCTGCATGGATCCGTCTGATGATGATGATGATGATGAAGAAGAAGACATGGAGGTGACTTTGATAATAATTTTTATGCCAGTAATACGGACATAAAAGTCTGTATTTACTACATGTAATAAGTCAGTGTAATGTATTTTATTTTGACCTCCTTTTGGTTTGTATTAGCTTGACAAGTCAACAGTGACTGATGAAGAGGGCAGAGATGAGGAAGAACAGAAACAGGAGAAAGTGAAGTCGTCCAAGGTCAGCCTACGTTCATCCCGTGCTTCAACGGAAAATGGAAACGAGGCCAAGCGCCGCCGCATAATTGTAGCTTCCGACAGCGATGGATCAGATGAGGAATTCAAACCGGAACAGGCTGCGTCCAGCAGTGAGGAGGAGGAGGAGGAAGCACCAGCAACAACGCTGAGCAGTGATGAAGAGAGCACACATGAGTCAGAAGCAGAAAGCCCCGTCAAGCCTGTGAAGCGCAAACGTCCGGCAGAGAAGCCTGCCTCTGTAAAACCGATGACGCCTACCGCCCCGTTCAGCGCACCAAAACGAGCTCCAGCAGCTCTCGCAGTCGACACAAAGTCTCGTCTGTCGGCCTTCTCTGCCCCTGACAGCTTTGAGAGCCAGGCAAACGGGTCCAGCACCAGCGGAGGTGGCACAATTTGGGACCACGAGAAGCTGGAGTGGTGGCAGGGTGGGAGGAGAAAAGACGGCCGAAGGCGACGACAGACGGAGGACGACTACGATCCCACCACCCTGTATGTGCCAGAAGACTTTCTCAACAGAAACAGTCCCGGTATGCGCCGGTGGTGGCAGCTCAAATCTCAGATGTTTGACACAGTCATTTTCTACAAGGTGGGGAAGTTTTACGAACTCTACCACATGGACGCTGTGGTCGGAGTCAACGAGCTGGGACTGACTTTCATGAAGGGCACCTGGGCACACTCGGGCTTCCCAGAGATCGGCTTTGGTCGTTTCTCGGATGTCCTGGTGCAGAAAGGCTACAAGGTGGCTCGTGTGGAGCAGACAGAGACTCCAGAGATGATGGAAGCCCGCTGTAAGAGCATGGCCAAGCCCACAAAGTTTGACCGCGTGGTGAGAAGAGAAGTGTGCCGGATCATCACTCGTGGTACCCAAACCTACAGCGTGTTGGACGGTTCTCCTGCTGAGAGCCAGAGCAAGTTCCTGCTGAGTTTAAAGGAAAAGGCTGAAGAGGAAACCTCAGGTTGTTGTCGCACCTACGGAGTCTGCTTCGTAGACACCTCTGTGGGCTGTTTTCATGTCGGCCAGTTCCCCGATGATCGCCACTGCTCACGTCTTCGCACCCTGATAGCACACTTTGCCCCGGCCGAAGTTCTCTTTGAAAGGGGGAACCCATCTGTTGAAACGCGCAAAATACTCAAGTCTTCTCTGTCCTCTGCTCTGCAGGAAGGACTTAGTGCGGGCACCCAGTTCTGGGACGCTCAAAAGACTCTTAAAACCCTTTCAGAAGAAGATTACTTTCGAGAGACTGCCGACAAGGAGTCGGGGACCAACTTTCTTCCTGCTCTCCTAAAAGCGATGACCTCTGAGAGCGATTCACTGTGCCTCACCCCTAAAGAGGGCTATGAGCTGGGATTGTCAGCACTGGGTGGATGCATTTCCTACCTGAAGAAATGTCTGGTGGACCAAGAGCTGCTCTCTTTGGCCAACTTCGAAGAATATGTCCCTGTTGATGTGGAGCTGGAGAACGCTTCTGGACCTGCTGGTTTCTTTGCCCAGACTCGTCAGCGGATGGTCCTCGATGGAGTGACTCTTGCCAATCTGGAAATCTTTCAGAATGGGACAGGAGGAACGGAAGGGACACTGCTGGAGCGTTTGGATACCTGCTCGACCCCGTTTGGCAAGAGGCTCCTGAAGCAGTGGCTCTGTGCTCCTCTGTGTAACCCCACCTCTGTCAAGGACAGACTGGATGCAGTGGAAGACCTGATGGGCGCTCAGGCTCAGGCTACTGAGATCTCAGACCTGCTGAAGAAGCTCCCAGACCTGGAGCGTCTTCTGAGTAAAATCCACAGCATTGGCACCCCTCTGAAGGGCCTGGATCACCCTGACACCAGAGCGGTTCTTTATGAGGAGGTCACCTACAGCAAGCGCAAGATAGCAGATTTCCTCTCCACTCTGGAAGGTTTCAAGACCATGCAGGAGATCATCACGGCCCTCGCTCCGGTGTCGGGCGAGTCTCATTCCGCGTTGCTCCGTCAAGTTGGTGGTCTGAAAAGTGAAGAGGACGGCCTCTTTCCCGACCTCTCCGCTGAACTCCGGCGTTGGGAGACGGCCTTCGACCACCAGAAAGCCCGCACTACTGGAGTCATCACCCCTAAAGCTGGCTTTGACCCAGAGTTCGACCAGGCTCTGACCTCAGTCGAGAACTGTGACCGGCAGCTGCGGGATTACCTGGACAGACAGAAGAAGAGACTCGGCTGTAAAGTCATGTCGTATTGGGGAACCGGGCGAAACCGCTACCAGATGGAGGTGCCAAACAGCATCTCGGAGAGGAATATTCCTGAGGAGTACGAGGTGAAGTCTACAAAGAAAGGCTTTAAGCGCTATGTGACCAAGGAGACTGAGCGTCTGTTCTCAGAACTGCAAGGCTATGAGGAGAAGAGGGACGCTGCCCTGAAAGACTGCATGAGGAGGCTCTTCTACAACTTTGACAAGAACTACAAAGACTGGAAGACTGCTGTGGAGTGCATGGCAGTGATTGGTAACTACATTATCTTTTGTATTATTGTTAATCAACATTCTTTTTTTATTGCATCAATCAAATGTTCCAAGTGCTGCATTTAAATTACTGCAGTAAAAAACACAAAGTATTGTTTGTCTTGGCTTCTCGGGAGAAACGTGTGTTTTCTGGGGTTTTGAAAACGAGTTTGCAGAGCAGGTGTCTGCTCTGCATAAGTTTCCTGCAGATGTTACAGACAAGCCTCCATAATGTGTGTTAAAGCTGCGAATGTTGCACCAGTCTTGAGTGCTTGTTAGAAATGTTGCCATCTTTGAGTAACGATTCCATTATTTAACTTGGCAAATTCAGCACCAATTAGTTTGTTATTCGCCCTTGTGGAAATTGTGCTCTTGTGTTTTTCCTGACAGGAGCGATGATTGCATAGTATATTACTGATCTCTGGGGCAGTGAGATATGGTGTTTTCTCCCACTGAACCAATGCTCAGCCACAGGTTATGTTATGTTTGGTTTCATTTACATAGTCTTTTGAGCAAAGCTGCAAAATCATCCCATAAAATATTTGAAAAGCGTGTAGCTAATTAGTTTTATGGTGGTTCAACGCTTAGCGCCTCTTCCTTTTCTTACTGATGAATTGTCAATTGTTTGCAGATGTGCTGCTGGCCTTGTCGCGCTACAGTCAGGGCGGAGATGGGCCGATGACCAGACCCCAGGTGGTGCTCCCCGAGGGTGATGGCGAGATATTGACCTTCCTTGACCTCACCGGATCCCGCCACCCCTGTGTCACCAAGACCTTTTTTGGCGACGACTTTATCCCTAATGACATCTTCATCGGCTGCCCTGGTAGCAGTGAAACCGAGGAGGGAAGAGAGCGCGCCTCCTGTGTCCTCGTCACAGGGCCAAACATGGGCGGAAAGTCTACTCTCATGAGACAGGTAAATCATACATACATATTCTCACGGATAGTGTGTGTGTGTGTGTGTGTGTACACAAACCTTAATGGGTGGAAGTGATAGTATCTGAATTTCCCTTCTTGGCCCATATTAAGATTCTCTGCTGCTCTTTTTGCACAGTGTGGACTCGTCATCATCCTCGCTCAGCTGGGTTGTTA